>NW_016690258.1:1634296-1721329 GCF_001604755.1 Lepidothrix coronata
AACAGCTTGTTTTGAAGGGCTCTGTTTTCCTCCCCAGTCTGTGGTTACCACTGCTCAGTCAACAGCTCCTGGGAAATGGGGCCTGAAATCCCAAGGCTGTGCTCTTTCCTCCACAGGAGCTGCAGAAGCAGGCGGAGGCAATGGAGTTTGAGATTTCCCTGAAGGCCCTGTCTGTGCTGCGGTTCATCACCGACCAGGTGGAGAGGTGGGTGCCCAGGAGCAGCAGAGGACACGTGCTGAGCTCTCTGGATGAGATTCCCATGGGGTCACAGCGGGTGCCTGGACCCTGTTCAGCAGCTGGCTGTACCCCCAGTGGCAGTGGCACCGTGCCTTGGGAGGAAAACACAGCAGCACTCCACCCTGCTCCATGGTACTCCCGGGGAACCCAGAGCATTGTTTCTTTCCCACCTCTCCCAGTTGCCTCAGGGAGCATTTGTAGATACAAATTCTGGCATTACTCTGTGAGTGCCATTTCACCCTTTCTGTTGTGTCTCCAGCCTGCCCCTCAGCGCACTGACACGGATGCTGAACACCCACAATCTGCCCTGCCTCCTCGTCGAGCTGGTGGAGCACTGCCCCTGGAGCTGCTGGGAAGCAGGTATGGATCGTGCCCTGTGGTTCCTGTGGCACCATGGTGCTGTGCTGGGGCCTGCATCCACTGAGGGGTCTGAGCCCTTGCAGAGCTGCTCTCCCTCTCCCCTCCCCTCCAGCTCCTCACTAGTGCTCACCAACTGAAGCTTGGGAACAGCTGCAGCACAGCTGGGCTGGGGGCCTGGCAGTGCTCCCAAAAGCTGATCCTCACACGGGGCTGGGTCTTTTCTGAGTTGATCGTGGTCAGGACTGGAGTGTAACATGTCTGTCAGGCCCACGTGCTCCTCTGAGGAGTGTTCTGGACACAGAAAGACCAGAGTTCCAATCCCAGCCTGCCTGCACCTTTCCAGGACAGCACTAAGAATCAGAGCCAGACATGGGCTCCCCGGCAGCAAACCGATTGCCCTGATGCTGCTGGTCCTTGAGCTTCACTCTTGCCAAAGGCCCCTGATCAGGCTGTGCCCATCAGCCATCGCCTCCCGCACTTCTTCAGCCCTCCCGAGCCTCCCAGCTCCCCCCCTGCCTGCCTCAGAGCAGGGGCTTGGAGCGTGGGAACCTGTGCTCCCCCCAGCCCTGCTCCAGGGGGTCACAGCACAGACAGGGGAGGAAGAGCTGCTGGAAGCACGTGGCCGTGTGCCTGCCGAGAGCAGCCCAGCTGGATGTAGGAGCTTTCCTCTTTCCTCCGGCCATGAAACACATCCCTTCTCTCTGCCTGTGCACTTGGGGTATTGGAGGGAGCTTTGATCCCAGGCCCTGAGGGAGGGACTGGAAAGAGACAAGCGCAAAGGCATTTCCAGGCTGTGCAGATGCAGGGTCACATCCTGCTCCATCCCCCAGAGCTGCACAGTAGCTGCTGGAGCTTGTTTTGTCATTTCTGTTACATCCATGCTACTTCTGGTTTTCCTTGACAGAGGAAACTCGGGAAGAGTGGGTATTGGCCATGCTGGTACCCCAAAATGTGCCTCTTCAGCTGCTCTGTTGCAGCAACTGTCTACCAGTCCTCTACACTCCTGGCCAAGTACGGAGGGAGATGTCTCAGGGATCTTTCCATTCCTGCCACAGCCCTATTGTTTTAATACATATTCTTTCTGCTTTACTTACTCTCTAATATATTGCCTCAGTACAAAGTAGGCTGCTATGCTGAGCAACGGGTGGGGAAACTGAGGCAGGCAGAAGCAGAGGGACTTTCCTGCAAGTGAAGTGAGGCAGTGACCGCAGGCCAGCATCCCCACCTCTGAGCTGTCTTCCCTCAGGCACTACTGTGTCTCCCTGCTGCTTCTGTCCCTCAGGCAAGCTCAAGAAGTTTGAGAATGGCACATGGCACGTGGTTCCCCCTGAAGACCAGGTGAAGATGACCAAACTCGATGGGCAGGTGTGGCTTGCCCTCCTCAACCTCCTACTCAGCCCCGAGTGCCAGCGCAAATACCACTTTGATGGCTTCAACAAGAGCCAGCTCCTCAAGGTAGGACCCTGCAGCACAAAGGCCATGGGCCTTGCAGCAGAGTGGGACCTTGCCAGCACTGGGCACCTCTGGACTCTCACCCATCCTCACTGTGCGCTCCAAGGAGCCAGCGGTGGGATAACAGCAGGTCTGTCACTGTACCAGCAGCAGCAAAGCTTGCCTTCCTTAATGCACCTCATGAGACCCCTGTGGTTCACTCTGCCAGTGCCTCACAAATCCCTGCTCTTGCCCTGCTGCTTCCTCAGCTCTGACTCCTTTGTCTTGACCTCTCTCCATTCTCTCTTCCCTCCGTGGCCACAGCTCCGTGTGTTCCTGACAGATGTCCTCATTGACCAGCTGCCCAACCTGATGGAGATGCAGAGATTTCTGAGCCACCTGGCAGTGACAGAGCCAGCTCCCCCCAAAAAGGATCTCGTCCTGGAGCAGGTATCCTTTGGCTCTTCCTTCACCTCTCCAGATGCTCTGCTTTAAGCCTGATAACTCTCTACCTCCTTCTTCTCCCACTAAACTCTGGACAGGTGCCCTGGAAAAACAACCAAGCACCCATCTCGTAGTTACACCCTTATTGCCAGCAAAGCTGCCTGTGGGTGATGTGAGAGCTTTGTCCTGCCACTGCAGTGGCCAAGTACTCACATCTAAAGACATAAATGCTGTGGTATAAACAGCTCTCCAGGTCACACGGAGTCCCTGGGATGGTGGCTGCATAGAGCAGACACAGCCCCTGGCTTGTTTTGACAATTAACTCTTCATCTAACTTTTATCAGTGTTTTCCTGCTGAATTCTGGACTTCCCTGGGAAGTGTCCCCTTTTACAGCCCTGGCTGGGGGCTTCTTGGCACACTGTGTACTGAGGGGCAACACAGTCTGCTGATAGAGGCTGGAGTCAAACTGGTCCCAGCTGGTGTGTGGACCTCGGGAGTTGGGCACTGACGGTCTTCAGACACCCATGAGGTTCTTGGGTTTTTAATCTGTGCAGTGGTAGTCTCTAGAGAAAAGTGTTTCTACTGCCTTCTCATGAGCTGAGGGGAGAAACTGAGTGTGGGGGCAGATCTGCAAAGAGGCTACTGAGAAGAGCTGGGAGAGCAGAGGCTCTTCCCCACTGCTGGAAGCTCCCATGCCACTTCCTGGAGCAGATGAGTAGGTTGGGCAGTGGCCTTTTGGGCTGTGTGGAGGGGAAGCACACTGTCCCCACGTACCTGGCCCATGGCCTGGGAGGAGGGTGACGTGCCCTGTCAGCACTGGATGTGGCTGATCCGTAGGCACAGCCCAGGCCAAGAGCTGGGCCTGGGGAAGCTGCAGACCAACAAGCTGAATGGTTGGAGCTGGGGATGGCAGCAGGGCGGAGGTGGACATGGATTCAGGCCAAGTGCCTCGACTGCCAGCGTGTCGGTGGCACAGCAACAGGCAGCTGCCACGCTGGGGACCCTGTCCAGGCTGCTGCCCTTCTCATAGCTCCGCTTTTGTGCCCTTGCTGCTCCTGCTCGTGCCAACGACCAGGGCTGAGCCTGGGGGGCAGGCAGGGGGAGCCAGCTGGAAGCACAGACATGGGCTCCCTGCTCTGCCCAGAAAGCAGTGAACTCACTCCTTGTCACTGAGCCAAGCTAAGGAAAGGCCTTTTTCCATTCGGTTGCTCCCAGAGCAGCCTCCTCCCCTTCCAGGCCTGGCTATTTTTACTCTGCTGGAGAAGGCAGTGCTGTTTGAAGCAGCATCGTCCTCTCCAGAGCTTGAACTCCCCACGCTGCTCTTGGCTGGCGGGTTTCCTTTTGAACTGGCCAGCCCTTCCCCGAGTGTTCATCTTCAGGGAAGTGACGAGTGGAAAAATCTGCTCAGGCAAACGGCTCCGGAGCACGGGGTTCATGCTGCTGCCAGCACGCAGGGTGCTGAGATCCCAGGGCTTTCTCTTCAGGAGCCCAGGCCTCAGGGCTGAATACTGATTCCCAACCAGACCCCAAGTTTTGCCTTGTTTCACCTGAACGCTCATTGGCAAGTGGATCCTTCCTCTCCATGTACCCAAAAGCACACATTGCCTCTGCTCACCCTCACCCTTGTGCCCAGAGCTGGCTGCCTCCCCCCTGAACAGCCCCAAACCACAGCACCTTTGGTCAGACTGCTAGAACCCCTTCCTCCTGCCCTGCCTCTCCCACCAGATTCCTGTCATCTGGGACCACATCCTCAAGAAAAACTCGGGGAAGTGGGAGGCCATTGCCAAGCACCAGGTGAAGCATGCCTTCAGCCCCACCGAGGAGGAGCTGAAGCTCCAGGCACGCAGGTGAGGCCCCGGTACGTGCACATGGGGTGCCAGTGGGGCCAGTATCCCCATTAGCAGGGGCTAGAGCTCAGCACTGGGAAGACAGAGGGGTCTGTGGTGGCAGGGTGCAGTGGGGACAGCTTGTTGCAGGTCAGCAGTTCCCCCTGAGCATCCTCACCCCTCTCTGCCTGCACAGGTGGGCACAAACCTACAGCCTGGACATGATGGAGGCTCTGGCCCCCGACAAGCCCCGCTGCAGGGTGTGTGGTGTAGAAGCAGCCAAGAGGTGCTCTCGCTGCCGGAACGAGTGGTACTGCACGCGGTAAGGGAGCCTTGCCACCCCCTGTGTCCCCTGCAGTCCTCTGTGGCCCCCCCGCAGCCTTTCAGTGCTCCCCAGAGCACCAGAGACCTCACCAGAGGATACTGAGAAAGGGCCAGGGCAAGCCAGGAGTCCCACCCCTGTTCAGCACCGCCGGCTCTCCACTGGCCACGTACCTCTCCAAATCTTGTGGGAGGGTGATGTGCTGGGCTGCTGGTGCAGGAGGTGCTGGTGAGTGTTGTGTTGCAGCTGTGAGATGCTGAGCTGCCTCTACCCACAGTGACAGCAGTGACGGGCTGGGTTTTTTGTGGTGTCACTGTTTCTTTCCTCTGCATCTTGGTGTGGCAGGGGTGAGGAGGAAAGCACCCATGACCCCGTGGGTGCAGGTGACAGGCTGGGATGTGGCAGCTGGGATGGTGGCAGTAAATTAAATCTTCTCTGGTCCTGAACCATCTGGCAAGGTCTGGTGTTAAACCGTCTTAGCCCCCGGAACTGGGGGCCACGTCCATCTCCTTCTTGGGCTAATGCTGGGCCATGCCAGCTCCCCTCCAGTGCCCAGGGGACTGTGGTGCTGGGGTTTGTCCTTGTTACTCCTTCACTCCTGGAGGTGGACATGGCTCCTCTGCCCCTGACAGCAGCTTTACCCTCCACAGGGCCTGCCAGGTTCAGCACTGGCAGAAGCACAAGCCTGCCTGCAACCTGATGGCTGAGGTCCCGAGGAGTGTTGTGGATGACCTGTAAGAGAAGGGGTGTCTGGCATCTGGCCCATAGCTCAGCGAGGCTGAGGTTCCCCAGTGTGCAGCCCAGCAGCTGGAGAGAAGCTGGCAAAGGCCCCTTCTGCCTGCTCCCAGCCCCAGGCAGCACTGGCCGGGCTTGTCCTCTCCCACTACCCCACCATGCTGCCTTCTCTAATAAAACTCCTTGTGCACCCCACAGCTGCTTGGCTCCTGCTTTTTCTTCTCCTAGCTGAAGATGCTAAACTGCTTCCTTTCCTCCCTTGCACCCAGGGAGAGGCATGTGTGTCCATTTTCCCCTCTGCAACAACAGAAATCCCAGAGAACCCAAAAAAAGCCTGTAAGGATGTGGTTACCAGAAGGACCAAGCCCTCTGCAGCCGGTGAGGGAAGGGGGCGTTAAGGCCTCCCACCACCTCTTACTGTCGTTAGAGCAGCGTGGGGAGCAGAGGATGTGGTTTGCACAAACACCTCGCTGTGAATTTCTCGGGTGTTCCTCATCTGCCACCTCGCAGGGACAATTCCCCCCCTTTCCTCTCTGTTGATGTGGTGTTAGCACCGAGGGCTTGGCCCCCTGCCCACCAGTATCACCAGTAAACAGGGTTTACTGGTGGGGATGTACCTGGGGTGCATCCTCACCTCTCACTGCCGAAGGGCTGCAGCCTTGGTCTGAGCATGGCTGGGAAAGGTTGGCGAGGCCATGTCCTTTTGCTGATGGGGTGCCTAAGACTCCCTGACACTCCAAAATAGGCTTTGCAGCAGCGCTGCTGCTGCAGGACCCATGACAGCTTGCAGGAAACCACCTCGGTCCAGCTGCAGCCCCGACTGAGCAGCTCCAGCTTGGAGCATGAAGTAAACTCACACCAAACCCAGGCTGCACGTCCAGGGCTGCAGCCAGTCCGAGTGGGTCCAAGGCTCTCTGGCTGCCAGAGGTGCCTTTAGCCCCTTCCCAGGCAGAGAGCGCAGCTTGTCCCGGTCCTGAGAGAGGTGGTGGAGAGAGCGGGACTGCCGGAGCGGGCCCCCCCCTTCCTCGGCGGCGGCTCCGGGAGCCTCATCCCCGCCTCCAGCCCGCCCCGCCGGCCTCGCCGGGACCGGAGTTGGCCATCGAGACCCCGGGGCGTTTCGCTGTCTCCCCCTCTCCTGCCTCAGTTTCCCCCGCGGTGCCCGGACAGGGCGGCTCCTCCCGGTCCCCGCCCCGGCCCCGACCCCGGTGCCGGCCCCCGCCTCGCCGCCGCTCAGCGCCCGCGGCTGCCGGGCCATGGAACTCATCGAGCTGCGGGAGCTGCAGCCGGAGCCGCGGCCGGGCCGGGGCCGCCTGGAACGGGCCAACGCTCTGCGCATCAGCCCAGCCCGCCGGCCCGGCCCCGGAGCGCATCCCGACCCGCGGCTGACGGCGGCACCGGGCGGCGGGCACCGCTTCGAGCCGCGGCGCCGCGGGCTGCACACCTGGTGCGATCTCTGCGGGGACTTCGTCTGGGGCGGCGGCAGGAAGAGCCTCCAGTGCCGCCGTGAGTACCCCGCCGCGCCCCGGGCCCCCCGCACCCCTGCCACTGGGCATCCTGCCTCCGAGCACCGGGCATCTCGGCACCTGGCATCCCTGCCAGTCACTGGGCATCCCGCCACTCTGCTTCCTCGGCACTGGGTGACTCCACCGAGCACTGGATAGCCCACCTCCGGGCAGCCCCACCACCGGGCACCCCTTACACTGGACACTAGACATCCCACCATCAGGCACTGAACATCCCAGCGCTGGGCACCCACACTGGGTGCTCGATACCAATTACTCCCACCAGGCATCCTGGTGTTGGGCACTCCCACTAGTTGGGCATCACAATACTGAGCACCTTCACCAGGCACTGGGCATCTGCATTCAGAATACCCTCACCAGACACCCCACATCCCTTTACTGGGCACCTGCACCAGGTACCAGGTATTCCAGCACTGGGCATCCTCACTGGCCACTGGGCATCCCAGTATTGGGCACCCACACTGGTACCCATGCTGGGCATCCTAGTACTGGGCATCCCAGTACCAGGCACTGAGCATCTGACACTGGACAGCCCAGCAGGGCGCACAGGCACTGCAGGACCAGCCAGCACGTGGCACAGCACCATGTCCCACGTGGGTGCTCCCCCTGGGTCCCTGGGCACTGCATGGGCAGGCAGCCCATGCAGCCCTTGTCCCACCATGCATGAGTGCCCTGACCCCGACACCCAGGCTGCCAGTGGTGGTGACAACTGGTCCTGTCCCTGTCCCCAGACTGCAGCTTCACCTGCCACTACCGGTGCCGGGCCCTGGTGCGGTTGGACTGCAGTGGCCCCCCGGGTGCCAGCGACGAGGATGATGGCAACGAGCAGGTGCTGGAGAAGGACACCAACGTGGTAAGGCCTGGGCCCGTCCCTGAGGGAGAGCATGGGCAGAGGGTGGCCAAGCTAGGGTCTGCCCAGGCTTGTGGGGGGGCTATGCCAGGCTGTGCCATGTGAGGCCATGTCACAGCTGTGCCGAGCCTTGCTGCGTTTTGGTGTGCCATGCCGGGCTGTGCCATGCCAGGCTGTGACAAGCCTTGCTGGACTAGACTGGGCTGGGCTAGGCTTTTCTGGGCTGTGTGAATCTGTGCCATGCTGGGCTGTGCCAAGCCTTGCAGGGCTGTGCTGGGCGGTGGAGCTGTGCCGTGCCGAGCTGCCCGCTCTGCACCGAGCCGATCCGAGCCGAGCCATGCCGGGGCACAGCCGTGTCCGGGCGGGCGCGGGTGAAGTCACCGCCGGAAGCGGGGCCGCCGCGCCGCCCCCGGCCCGCGTCAGCCCCACGGCCGGGGCGGGGCACGACCGGGACCGCGCCGAGCCGGGAGCGGGGCAGGACGCGAGAGACGCCGCGCTGAGCCGAGCCGGGACCGCGATAGGGACCGGGCGGAGCCGAGCCGGGACAGGAGCGCGACAGAGACCGAGCTGAGCCGAGCCGGGACAGGAGCGCGACAGAGACCGAGCTGAGCCGAGCCGGGACTGAGACTGGGGTCGGGCGGAGTTGAGCCGGGACCGAGACCCGGGAGCGGGCGGAGCCGAGCCGCGATAGGGACCGGGAGCGGGCCGAGCCGAGCCGAGCCAAGGGCCGGGCTGAGCGGAGCCGGGCCCAGGAGCGGGACCGGGCTGAGCCGAGCCGGGAGCGGGGCGAGCCGGGCCCCAGCCCGGGGGCCGGCCGGGCTGGCGCGGGGCCGGGTGTGCCCGTGTGCCCGCCGGCCCGGCGGGGCCGCGGGCCGGGCGGGCCGGGCCGTGCCCTCCGCCAGCGCCGCCGGGACCGGGGCCGTGCCCGGGACCGGTGCGGGGGGCGGTGGGGCCGGGGGCTGCGGGGCGGCGGCGCTGGCCCTGCGGCGGGGCGGCGCGGGGGGCACGGGGGGCAGCACGGCCAGCAGCGGCTACTGCAGCCAGGAGGACTCCGACTCCGAGCCCGAGCTCTTCTACACCGCCCGCACCTCCCTCGGCCGCCGCCCACGCCGCCGCCAGGTCGGTCCCGGGCCGTGACGTCATGGGGGGGACACGGCTGACATCATCGAGGAGCACACACACGCCCCCCGGGGCTGGGTGCTGGGGAGCAGGCGAGGGTGGGCTTGGTGCGTGGGGAACACACGGGATGTGGGTGGTCCTGTCCGGGAAGTGAGCGTGGGTCTGCTATGGGGTGAGCATAGGGGTGAGCATCACCCTGCTGCGGGGTGAGTGTGGGGCTGGGCATGGGGTCAGCGTGGCCCTGCCGTGGGGCAGCAAGAGTGGCAGCAAGCATGGCCATGCCATGGGACACACTGGCCCTGTCCAGGTGGATGTGGGGTGAGCAAGGCACCGTGGGGTCAGTGGGGTTTTGCTGTCTGGCACGGCCACCCCAAGGCCTTCCAACCTGGAGCTGCTCCCGGAGAGGGCAAAGGACAGCATTTGGGGGTGACAGGGTGAGCCCCCTAGGCAGCCTCACAGCTGTCCCCATCCTGCAGGGACCCCCGCAGGGTCCGGCAGTGCCTGCACGCTCTGGGGTGGCTTTCAGGGCTGGGAGCCCCTCAGCGCCGTGGGGACACGTGCAACACTGTGTGGCAGCTGCGTAGCCCCACGTAAATACTCATTAGTGGGTGCGGGTGGCAGGGACGCCTAGCCGGGATGCCTGGGTCCCTTGTGTGGGGCCAGCACTTTGAAGTGGGGTGCCGGCGGCATGGGCGGGCTGCACCCCCGGCCCGGCCCTCCTACCTCAAATCCCAGGGCGTCCCCGCGGGCTCCCAGCCTGCCCAGACGCCCTGGTGCCAGGCTGTCCGCTGCCGGCGCTCTGCCTCGGGACGCCTCTTTGATCTGAGGTGCCGGGAAGGGACGCTCATCCCCGGGTGTACTCGCAGCCGAGTTCACCCACCCCTGCTGGCCCACGGAGGAGGGCTGGGGGGGCGGCCGGTGCCAGTGTCCCCGGAGCAGGGCTGGGGCCGCGGTGAGCTCAGCTGTGCTTCCCCGGCACAGCCCAGCTCAGCGCCAGCCGGGCTGATGCAACCCCGCGCAACCGCCCGCGCGTGTCTGTCGGTGCCGCGGGATGGGCCGGGGGCCGGCGGGATAACCGGGGTAGGCGGGGAGCTCCCCCCCGCCCGCAGTGCTGCTCAGCCCGGCTGCTGTCACACAGGATGAGCCTAGCGAGTGGGAGAAGACAGAGCTGGACCAGACGCAGGTGGAGCAGCGGATTAAGGAGTACAACAGCCAGATCAACAGCAACCTCTTCATGAGCCTGGTACGGGGCCAGCGCAGGGCTGGGCGGGAGGGGCACGGTGCCTTGCCCTGTCCCCACTCACCCCCCTACTGGTGTCTCGCAGAACAAGGACGGCTCCTACACCGGCTTCATCAAGGTGCAGCTGAAGCTGGTGCGCCCCGTCTCAGTGCCGGCCACCAAGAGGGGCCCCGCCCTGCAGGCGGGGCGGCCGCACAGCCAGGGCGTGAAGCGCCGAACCTCCTTCTACCTGCCCAAGGGCACCGTGAAGCACCTGCACATCCTGTCGCACACCCGTGCCAGCGAGGTCATCGACGCCCTCCTCCGCAAGTTCACCGTCGTTGACAACCCCCGCAAGTTTGCCCTCTTCGAGAGGTCTGAGAAGGATGAGCAAGGTAGTGCCCTTGACGAGCAAGGTGGCCCTGTCCCCACAGCGGTGGCTGTGTCCCCGTAGTGACAGTTTCCCCTATGGTGGCAATGTCTCCAGAATGATGGGGTCTCCCATGCTGGGAGCATCCCCATGGCAGTGGTGTTCTCATAGCAATGGTGTTCCCCATGGTGGCAGTATCATGGCAGCAGTGTCCTCCCTGACAGTGGCAGCTTTCCCTGGGTAGCAGCATCTCTGTGGTGGCAGCATCCCTGTAGCAGTGGTATCCCTGCTTTGGTGGCAGTGTCCTGTGTCACCATGGGCATGTCCCTCCCCCCCTCCCCCCTCCCGTGGCAGCAGATTCCCCCATGTCAGTAGTTTACTCTGTGGTGATGATGTCCCTGTAGTGGAAGCATCCTCGTGGTGGCAGCATCCCTGCAGCAGTGGTATCCCCCCTTTGGTGGCAGTGTCCCTTGTCACCATGGGTGAGCAGAGTCTGCCATGGAAGTGATGTCTGCTGTGAAAGTGGTGTCCCCAGAGAGGGTTATGTCCCCCTGGTGGCACTGTCCCCCTGGCATTGTCCCTGCTGTGACCTGTGGCCACCCTTGCAGTGTACCTGCGGAAGCTGGGTGATGAGGAGCAACCCCTGCGGCTGCGGCTGCTGGCCGGCCCCAGCGAGAAGGTGCTGAGCTTCGTCCTGAAGGAGAACGAGACCGGGGAGGTGAACGTGAGTGTGGGGGGACAGGGAGGGGGCTGGCACCCGCATCCCTGGGGAGAGGGGGCCGCGGGGGGACACGGCAGGTCCCCGTCACGATGGCAGCCCCTGTGCCTGCAGTGGGACGCCTTCACACTGCCGGAGCTGCAAAACTTCCTGCGCATCCTGCAGCGGGAGGAGGAGGAGCACGTGCGGCGGCTGCGGCACCGCTACGCCCGCTGCCGCCAGAAAATGCAGGAGGCGCTGGCCACACGCACGCCGGGGTGACCACGACGCCCGCGCCCGAGGCCAGCCAGTGCACCGGGACTCTCGTCCGCCGGCGGGTGGGGGCACCGGGGAGGGGGGTGGAATGGGGCACCACGGACCCACCGGGCTGTCACAGCCCCCATGGGGCCGGCCTAGAGAGTGGGAGTGCCTGGGGGGAGCGAGTGTCACCCGGGAGTGGGTGTCCAGAGGGGAGCGAGTGTCACCTGGGAGTGTGTGTCCCCAGAGGAGTGGGTGTCCTGAGGGGAGCGAGTGTCCCCTGGGGGATTGGATGTCCCCAGGGGAGTGGTGTCACCCAGGAGTGTGTGTCCCCAGAGGAGTGGGTGTCCTGAGGGGAGCGTGTCCCCTGGGGATTTGAGTGTCCCCAGGGGAGTGGGTGTCATGAAGGAAGTGAGTGTCACCTGGGAGTGTGTGTCCCCAAAAGAGTGGATGTTCTGGAGGGAGCAAATGTCCCTCTGGGAGTGGGTATCCCCAGGGGAGGGGGTGTCCAGGGGGAGTGAGTATCACCTAAGAGTGTGTGTCTCCAGGGGAATGGGTGTTCTGGGGGAAGAGTGTCCCTGGATGAGTGATTGTCCCTGTGGGAGAAGCAGGGCATCGAGCACCAATAAAGACATCTTGGTGACGAGGCCTGGCCTGCGGTGTGTCTTTGGCTGGGCGGGAAGGGACGGGACTCGGAGCCCTCCGCGCTGCCAGCGGGCCGTGGGTCCCTGCACGTGGTTCGAGGGAGCAGCGGGAGGGCGGGACTCGAACCCGCGGCCCCCGGGGCGGGAAGGAGGGCGCGCCCCGCGCCGCCGTCACGTGTGGCGGGCGGCGGAAGTGGCGCAGCGGCGGCGTAGGCGGCGCTCGGTCGGTGTCGCCGGGCGGCTCCGGGCCGGCCCCGTCCCTTCCCCCGCGGCCCCGCTCCCGCCGCCGCCGCCGCCCCCGCCATGGGCGCCAGCGGCTCCAAGTCGCGGGGGCTGTGGCCCTTCGCCTCGCCGGCGGCGGGCGGCGGCGGCCCCGAGGGCCCCGGCGGGCAGCAGGCCCTGGCCCGGGCGCGGGCCGCGCGCGCCGCCACCCCCTTCGTGTTCACGCGGCGCGGGTGAGAGCGGGGGGAGAGAGGGGCGCGAGGGGACCGGGAGGCTGCCGCGGGGCGGGGGGCTCTGCTTGGGCCGGGAGGGGCTTGGGTGGTCGGTGCAGCCCCCCAGGGCCGGGGGGGCCCGGCCTGCCGAGCCCCCGACCTGCCCCAGCCCCCAGCCCGGCTCACACCCACCCGCCTGCCCTCTCCTCCCGGCAGCTCCATGTACTACGATGAGGACGGGGATCTTGCTCACGAGTTCTACGAGGAGACAATCGTCACCAAGAACGGGAGGAAGCGCGCCAAGCTGAAGAGGATCCACAAGAACCTGATACCTCAGGTGGGGTGTGGGGAAGGGTGGGGGCAGCGAGGGTGAAGCGCCACGGTGACAGCTGAAGTCCCGGTTTTGCAGGAGGCTTCTCCCTCAGGGCATCTTGGGAAGGTGGAGGCTTTCTCCTCCCCCCAATTGCTGCCTCAGAGCTATGACTCCTGTGTGTCCTGGCTCACACCCCTGTCACCTGGTGAGGCTGTGACAGAAGAGGGAGGGCTGGTGGCACCCTCCAGCTGCCCTTTTTGGAGAGAAGTGTTGCCTGAGCCTTTTTAGAGCTGCCATACTGGGGAGATAGCTCAGCCTGGTGTGTGTTGTGGGGCACAGAGCACCAGGCAACCCTTCATGGCCATGGTGTCTCATTGCCAAGCACCTTCCATGAGCTGTGGGGTGCTGTGCTGGCTCAGCCCATATCATGTCAGTGCAGAGGGCCAGGCCCTGCCTTGGGGAGCAGCAGCCAAAGCCCATCACCCACTGATGTGAGTGGGCACGTCCCCTCCAGCTGCTCAGTAGTTATGACAGCTCCATGTTTTGCACCTCAGTGCAAAAGTCTTTTCTTAAAATAAGCAACTGGTGTGGTGCTGGGCAGTGGCTAGGACACTAATAGAGGGTCTTGGTGCAGGGGCAGGATAGCCTGTGTGTAGGGAAGCTTTTGGGCACATAAATGGAGAAAAAGGTAGATCAAACCAGGGCTGGAGAGACACTCTGCAGGAGTCTTTTGTAAGTAAGCAGAAAGGCACAGCTCTAGCAAGCCTTGGGACGAGCTGTCAGTGTGCCCTTAGGGGTGGGCAGCTGTCGCGGGGTATCTATTGTATTGTTAGGTTTGGTCAGTAGAGAAAGCAGACACACACACACAGAGTTGAGACCAGAGTAATCTAGAGAGCTGTCTGCTTCGTAAGCGCAGCAGCCTCCTTTATTAAGGTAGCTAGCCCCGACGTTCCCACACACTTTCTGTAAACATAGTTTCTACAAAACACCAGAGAACTAACACCTGCTGTTGTGAACACAGCCGACATCTCCGTCCTTGCACATTCCATCCTGTTTATCTCCTTTCTAGTCAACTCCCTGATTCTCAAGGCTGCTCTGTTTATGTGAACGGTTAATTAACTTCACTGTTCTCATGGGAACGGCCTAATACCATCCAATATTTTAAGACTGTCAACTTTTAGGGGCTCGGCGGGCCTGCTGCCTCCCCCCACAGGCAGCCCCCCAACAGGATGGGACCTCTCTGAGCACTGCACTGGCAGTTATGGAGGGAAGGATTTGGTGCTGCTTCCCAGACTGACATTGTTGCAGAGGCAGTCTTGGGCCATGGGACTGACTTCTCATTGACCTGGGTTGAAACTCATGCAGTTGGAAAGCTTGTCTGAGCCAAAGAGAGCAGGTACCAGCACTGAAGAGCCCTTCGCTAGCTCAGGCTTTGTTCTGGCTCTGTGGGTGCAGGCCCAGCCCTTAGCCCCCGCTCCCCCCTCTGCCCCCAGCCCCCCACCTGCCAGTGGCTCCTCCTGGTGCTGTAACAGGAGAAGGCTTGAACGGACCGTGGGAACGGTGCCTGTGGCTGGTGTGGAGGGATCGTTCATTCAGTAGCCTCCCCTCCCCTCTGCACAGAAAGCTGCTTTTCTTGTGTGCCAGCTGCCCCGGCTGCGTTCCCTCAGAGAGCTCTTTTCATTCCTTTAAATCCCGTGAATGGAAGGTGCTGAATGAAAAGCACGGACGGCCGATATCTGCCAGTCACGCACCAGCTGCTGCACGGGCAGTGCCTGGCAGAGCAGCTCCCTCCTTGCTCGCCCTGCCATGTGTGGCAGCCAGCCATGCTGCCCTGGGCTCTCCAGGGACGAGTTCGAAGGGCAGAGTGCCTGTGCTCTGCCTGCTGCTCTCAGGCCCTACCACGTGTCACAGCCACTTTTTGGACCCTGGCCCCTGTGGTTACTCTAGGGCACAGTGTCCTCTGTCCTGGGGTGACTGGCAGGGCTCAGGCGTGTTGTATGTCAGTCCCTTTCTGATCACCACTCTGACTCTTCTTTCAGGGCATAGTGAAACTAGAGCACCCTCGCATTCACGTGGATTTCCCGGTGATCATCTGCGAGGTGTGAGTCCCAGACATCTCTGCCTGCGGGCGGGAGGCCCTGCCCCACCGCCCCCAGCCTTGCCGGGCCAGGCTGCCCCATGTTCCCACCCGAGGAGGACTCCGGGCGCGCGGCGGGACAGTGGCTCTCCCCTCGCCCGGAGGTGAGGCGGAACGGAGCAGGCCCTCGCAGGAGATGGGTGACCTTGTGCAACGACTGCTTAAAAACATCCTCGCTTGAGTCAGAAGACTGAAATACCTATTGTAGCCTCTAGCCCATGTTGGATGGGTAACTGGAACTGCAGACGAGCTGCTGTGTGTGAGCTGTTAAAGGGAGAGTGAGCCCGCACTTCTCACCAGAGAGAACCCCCTGCTTCTCAGGTATGCAGCCCAGGGAGGGCCAGGGCACGGTGACCCACTGCCCAAGGCCTCCGGGGCCCGCAGGTTAGATGGCCAGTGTTGCAGTGTGTCCCTTGACACGGGTGTGAGGTGATGGGTCCGTTGATGGAGGATGAACAGGGCAGGCTGAGGGGTCTTGAAGCACATTTGGCTGGCTGCTGTGCTCCTCTTGGGAAGGGGATGGAGATCAGATGCCGCTCTCTTGGACCTCAGTCTCTTCCCTCTGTGCGTTTCCCCGCTTACACTGGCTCTGGGAAGGCTGGCTTTGCTGCTGCCTGCTGGAGATTAACAGAATTGAAGAAGTTTGACTCCTCGCTCGTGGTTTCTCAGAGAGGGTCTCGGTGGCATAGTTCCCCTTTGGTAGGAGAAAAGAGCCGCCAAGTCTCCTCTCTGGATCCCAGGGCGAAAAGTACTTTATTTGAGTTGAAGGAGGCCAGGGCTCTCTTCTCATCTGCGCTGTAGGTCTAGTTCTCTGCACAGATGCACGGCTTCCATGCGCCGATGTCTGATGCCTCTCATGACATAACCAGAGCTCTCAAACGATGCGAATCTCTTCACTGGTCAGAGGCGATCTCGCCTCTCTGAGGAATAGGTTTTCCCCTGTCATCCTGAGACGTATGAGTTTTGGGAGCCTCTGGTCCAATCAGGCTATCGGCTTCAGTATTTTTTGATCTCTCAGTCCAGAGATCATCCCCTTGAACTGTTTCACCATTGGAATCTTCACTACTTGAATTGCTGGATTCCTTCCTGCTCTTCTTGTTTTTCTTCTTCTTCTTCTTCTTCTTGCTCTTCTTTTTCCTCTTCTTGCTTTTCTTTTTATCTTCATCACTGGAGTTCTGCTCAGACTCCGGCTCACTGTCGCTGTCCTCAGAATGTTTTCTGCGCTTTCTTTTTGATGCCTTACGTTTTTTCTTCTGTCTTCTTTTCCTCTTCTGGGCTAGAATCCGAAGAACTACTCTTAGATTTTGCCTCTTCATCTTCTACCGGTGTATGCTTATCAGAATCGGGGTCAGGAACCTCTGGTGGCAGCCCCCATACTTCAGGTGCCCCCAGCTCTCCAATTCTCTCTCTCAGTGAGTCTCCTCTGCCGCAGGATCTCCTCCTCCTTCTCATATTACTCGGGCCAGCCCTTGCCGTGGTGGTGGTGCCCGTGGTGCGCCGTGGAGCGCAGCGCTCCGGGGCTGCGCGACCGCGACCGATGGCTCGTGGGATCGGGATCGGCGGGCGCGGCGCTCGGGGCTGGCGGCGGGTGGGGAGCGGGAGCGGGACACCATGACCGCGGCGGGGCGGGGGAGGCACTAATTAAGAGAACTGAAGAAGTTCGACTCCTCGCTCGCGGTTTCTCGGAGGGGGTCTCGGTGGCACGATTCCCCTTAGGTAGGAGAAAAGAGCCGCCAAATCTCCTCTCTGGATCCCAGGGCGAAAAGTACTTTGTTTAAAACTCCGCGGGCTTATAAGGTCTCTGGGGGAGGGCTTAGAAGGAGTAACTTGATTGGGCCAAGGTCCGGGGGAAAAGGCGCGGTTTGAGGGCTCTGCTGACCAACGGGGGATACAGGAGGGCCCAATGCAATAACAAAGCCAGGGATTGGGCAGAGGCGGATGAGACAACCAAATATGGTTGTGCAGAGGCGGAGACCGATTGGGGGGGGAGACGACATGGGATCGAGTGGGGGGGCCGCGTAGACCGGGGGAAATACATAACTCAGGGAAAAACCGTACAATAAAACGGAAATAGTTGTTGTTCTTCTGCTCCGCTCGATCCCAGAGAGCTGCCGCTGTGATAGAACCGCTTCTAAAGTCGTTCTTCCCAGGCTTCATAACTTTTGCATTCCCCCACAGGAGATCTCTGCACTCTGTGGCCACGGCTGGTGGCAGCAGGGTCCCAGCTCTGCAGCAGGCTTGCCTCCGCCGTTGGCACTCTGGCTCCTGCTGAGCACCGTCCCTCATAGACTCATAGAATCAGCTGGGTTGGAAGGGACCTCCGAGATCATCAAGTCCAACCCTTGATCCACTACCGCTGCGGTTACTAGACCATGGCACTGATGCCACATCCAGTCTCATCTTAAAAAACCTCCAGGGACAGAGAATCCACTACTTCCCTGGGCAGCCCATTCCAATGCCTGATTACCCTCTCTGTAAAGAATTTCTTCCTAATATCTAACCTAAACCTCCCCTTAAGACCATGCCCTCTTGTCTTGCTGATAGTTGCCAGGGAGAAGAGACCAACCCCCACCTGGCTACAACCTCCTGTCAAGGAGTTGTAGAGAGTGAGGAGGTCTCCCCTGAGCCTCCTCTTCTCCAGGCTGAACAACCCCAGCTCCCTCAGCCTCTCCTCATAGGACTTGTGCTCAAGTCCCTTCACCAGCCTTGTTGCTCTTCTCTGGACCTGCTCCAGCACCTCAATGTCCTTCCTGAACTGAGGGACCCAGAACTGGACACAGTACTCAAGGTGTGGCCTCACCAGTGCTGAGTACAGGGGAAGAATCACTTCCCTGGACCTGCTGGCCACACTGTTCCTGACACAGGCCAGGATGCCGTTGGCCTTCTTGGCCACCTGGGCACACTCTGGCTCATGTTCAGCTTCCTGTCAATCCAAACTCCCAGGTCCCTTCCTGCCTGGCTGCTCTCCATCCACTCTGTCCCCAGCCTGTAGCGCCGCATGGGGTTGTTGTGGCCAAAGTGCAGGACCCGGCCCTTGGCCTTGTTGAACCTCATCCTGTTGGAATCAGCCAAACTCTCCAACCTATCCAGGTCCCTCTGCAGAGCCCTCCTGCCTTCCAGCTGATTGACACTCCCCCCAACTTAGTGCCATCTGCAAATTTGCTGATGGTGGACTCAATCCCCTCATCTAAATCATCAATAAAGATATTAAATAGAACTGGGCCCAACACTGATCCCTGGGGACACCACTGGTGACCGGATCCCAACTGGATGCAGCCCCGTTCCCCACCACTCTCTGGGCCCGACCATCCAGCCAGTTCCTAACCCAGCACAGAGTGCCCCTGTCCAAGCTGTGGGCTCCCAGCCTTTTCAGGATGCTGTGGGAGACGGTGTCAAAGGCTTTGCTGAAGTCCAGGTAGACACATCCACAGCCTTCCCCTCATCCACCAGGCGGGTCACCTCATTCTGCCAGGCTGCCAGGCAGTGTCCTCGCCCCCCGCTGCTGTTTGAACGTACCTCCCTGGCAGGTGGGCCTTGACTGAGCCAAGCAGGAAAGGAATCCTCTCTCTTCCTTCCCTGTCCCCCAAAACAATCAATTGGTGTACCTGCCCCAGCTTGGAAATCTTCCTGGGAAATCTCCCTGGTGATGTGAACTGTGGTTCCTCCCACATCCTAGCTGGCGGCAGAGGGGAGGCGTGATGCACTTTAAAGGGGGAATTTCTACCCCGCCTTGGAAGGTCCTGCTCTTCTCTCCTCTTCCCTCCTGCACGAGGTCTTGGTGGCACCAAAAGAGCTCTCACCCCTGTGTGTGGCCAGGTGCTGGGGGAAAAGCCTGACCCCAGATGCCCCTCGCCAGCACAAGAAGCCCCTCCCTTCCTGCTTGGCTGTGCCTGGACCGGGCAGGCAGAGGAGGACCGGCAGCAGGCACAGCTTTAAAGTGGGTCAGGGCCTGCTCCCCACAGCAGCCGGCTCAGCTTTCCTCCTCTTTCGTTCCAGAACTTATTTACTTTCTAAGCACTTCAGATGTTTGCTACCTCGATTTTTAATTTAAGCTGCTGGCACTTGGCTGCCAGCCCCGTCGGTGTCTACGTTGGATGTATCCATCGCCGCGTCCGTTGAGAGCCGCCCGGGCGCGGGGCCACATTCCCGGCTTCGGAGAGATAACAGCGGCGTGGCTGTTGCCGTCTTCCTGTCACCACCTCTTCCCTTCACGTCCCTCCACCCGCTGTTCCCATCGACAGGAGCGAGCACGCAGGGTGAAGTGGATGTGCTGGCTGCCACCAGGCAGGAAAGTGGGAGGGCAGGGCTCGTCTACACTGTGATGCTGGGCACTTCTCTCAACATCTTTTGTTCTGCTTGCTTGAAAGAGTCTTGTCTTAAAACAGTCTCCCACTGAAGTGTTTCTTATTCGCACCACCTACTCCCGAGTTTCTCCCAGGCCGGAGCTCCCTGGGCAGGGCATCCCCTCAGGCTCTGCTGCAGAGCAGGAGCTGCTGTCCCCAGGGAGAGGAGAGAAAACCATGGTCACACTGTCTGTGCTGCCTTGCCCCGCTGCTCTTCGAGGGCACGAGAAGCTGCACTGAAGCCACTGCGGGTACTGGGGAAGGTGAAGGAGGAGTGGGGAGGGGGCCAGTGCTGTTTGCCTGTCCCAGTGGGGAGCCCCTCACAGGGCTACCAGCCAAAAATCTGCTGGCAAAGCAGGGCCCGAACACCAGAGGAGGGAGCAGAGACTGAGACCGGCTTAGCAAGGATGCTTTTGTCCTTCCTGACAGGCTGCCCACCCTTCCCCCACGGCATTAAACATGCTTCCCAAAAAAACCCACGCCTTCTCCCACCCTGCTGCCCCTCTAGTGTCATGGGAGTGGCACCAAACTTCTGCAGACTGCCAACAAGCTGCATCCTGCCCTGCTTCTTCCCAGCCTGGTCCCCACAGCAGCCAGCCCCCAGGCCCCCTCCAGCCCTCCTGCAACAGCAGGGCCTTGGGAGCACCTGGAGGGGTCTTAAAAATGTGAAGGTCACTGTAAATAGTATTTGTGTCCACTGTGGTGTTGGAGCAAGCAAAAAAAAAAAAAAGGAAAGTTTTCCTTTTGATTGTTTTTTTTTTTAATGATTTCTGTGTGATGTTGTGCTTTCCCGTGTGGATGTGTAGCCGTACTCACTGACACTAGGCTCCTTGCTCCTCTAGCGTGTGGGTAGGACCCATGGGTTTGGGAAATGTACACTATTTATGGTCCTTCCTCCCAGTGCATCTGTCCACTTTTGTTAAATTTCAATAAAATTATTTGTAGAGCCCGCAAGTCCAAGAGCTGTCTTACTGGGGAAGGTGGCTGTGCCAGAGGGGAGGTGGGTTTTGCCACCAGCACTTCGAGCCCCCTGTTTTTCGGGAGGGGGTGTTTGTGCACATGTGGCTGAGTTGGTGGTGAAGGACCTGTTGGTAACAGCCATTTCCAGGTGCCCCAGTTGGCACATGGCATTGGCAGGAGCTGGTGGCTTTGTCAGGCTGTGACTTTACTTGTAGCTGCCATAACATCCTTTAAATATATAATTAAAGTGTAATCTATGTAATTTCCTTGTTCAGCCCCAAGGGTTGGAGCTCAGAACCCTGTCTCTTCCAGTGTGGGGAGGGAGGTTTGGAGGTTTGAAGGCAGCCCAGCCTCAGGCTACTCTTCCCATGGCTCCGCCTGAGCCTCGCAGGGGGGGGTGGATGGAGGATCCGCCTGTCCGCTCCTTCCTCGCCTGTCCTGCCAAATCAGTGTCTCATTAATCACGGGGGCCTGACGACTTCCAGGCCCTGTGCCGGGAAGCCTCCTGTCCCCCGAGTGCTGCCGGCTGTCCATGGGACGAGTGTGATCTCACTTTGTACCCCATGTCCTGTCCCTGACAGCCCTACAAATGTTTTCCTGTGGCCACCGTCACCTCTCATCATTTCCTCTGCACAAGCCGGCTCGGAAATGAGCCGCTGACGAGAGCTGCAATGAGTGAGCAGTCAGCTTGTCCTGCCAGTGCTCTGGCTGGTGGTGGGCGAGGCTGCGGGACTTTAGCCTGTTGATCCATAACGGCCCAGGAGAGATGGATGGATCATGGTGGCTTTGAAGGGTGTGATGGATCATGGTGGCTGTGCAGGGCGTTATGGCTCGGTGAGGTTCCACAAGGCAGTGGCTGTGGATCTCTGGCTCCGTGAGCATCTCCGTGTCTGCCGGGCCAGCCCAGTGCCCTCCTGCTGCCCCTGGGACAGGGCCATGCCTGGAGCCCTCAGCCCAGGGGTGGAGGCAGGTGCTGACCTCCCCTCCTGGTTTCATGGCTGCTCCATCCCCAAGCTGAACTCCTTATGCACCTTGCCCGGACCTGTCTGGCGTAAGCGGATGTGACTCATGCCCCGTTATCTCTATTTGCACCGTGAGGGATTCCCATCCTCCTGGCTGCCTGCAAGGAGCAACTCGCCTGCTCGGCTCACCCCGGGCACTGCCCACCGCTGCCGCCTGCACCCTTCTCCTCTCTCGCGCCCATCTGGGAATGACTTAAAATGATCTCATGCTCAGCAGGGTGGATCTGTCCAGCTGCCCCCTCCCAAAATCTAGAGTCTTCTGGAAGCGAGGAGGGAAACCAAGTCAGGCAATGCGGAGCCCCAGTGAGGGGACAACAGTGAGAAGCTGCGTCACACTGAGGACTTCCAGCAGTGGAAAGCTGTGACCCCTCTGGCCATCCCGCTGCCGGGGGGGCTGGGTACCTTCGCACGAGGAGGATGGAAAATTTTAGGCGTTTCTGCTGCTGGCGAAGGGAGCCTGTTTACTGCCCAGAGGGGAAGGGCAGCGCCTGCAGCGCTGGGACTGCTTGGCTCCCCACAATCTCTCCCAAGGGTTTTGGCAGCCAACGCCCAACCAGTGGCTGACCTTCCCTGCCTCTGTCCCAACCAGTGCCTGGTGTTGCCCGCAGGCTGGGCCGAGCCGTGGCATACAGCCTGGATTCGGAGTGGCCAGCCTGGACATGGTGGCCATCCCTGGCAGTACTGTCACCCTCTCGGTGGGAGCTTCACCACAAAAGCTGGCACCCGAGTGGTGTCACTAACTGGAGCCATCTGCGGGTGCCCGCGGACAGGGCTCGGCACTGGCGGCAGCAGGGGCTGACACCGAACAATGCCGGGCTTGGCGCTCCCACCCGATCCCTGAGGAGCTGGCGAGCGGCTGGGGAACGTTTCCGTAGATTCAGCCCCGCTTCCTTCCCCTGTCAGCCCCGGCACACCCTTGCTCTCCAGTGCTTCCTCCACAGGGCACCCCGATGGCTCTCAGCCTGCCGAGGCCAGCTCTGGCCAGAGCAGGCAGGGGACAGGCAGGACACAGGTACTGCCACATGGCTGGTCCCTGAGCCCTGTCTGTCCCGCTGCCCATCTGGGGGGACCTTCTGGAGCCTCAGCAGTGCCCCGGGAAGGAAGGTCCCCCAGCCCTGCTGCTCCCATGGTCCCGCTTTCCCCTCTGAGCAGGAAACCCACGGGGTCGTGGCTGAGTCAGCAGCACCGATTGCCCCAGCCCCAAACAGGATGTCCTGTCTGACACGGCACCACCCCGGGGTCACCACTGTCCTGGGGACACCGCTGTTGCGGGGACACCACTATGCTGGGGCCACCACCGTCCTGGGGACATTGCTACTGTGGGGACACCACTGCTCTGGGGACACCGCTGTTGTGGGGACACCGCTGTTGTGGGGACACCGCTGTTGTGGGAACACTGCTGCTTTGGGGACACCGCTGTTCTGAGGTCACCACTGCCTTGGGGACACCAGCATTCTGGGGTTGCTACCACTCTGGAGTCACCGCCATCCTAAGATCACCACTATTTTGGGGACAACATGATCCTGGTAGAGCATCTTGGGGTCACCACCATTCTGGAGTCATCATTTTGGGGTGATGTCGATCCTGGGAACATCACCACTCTGGGGTCACCACTGTTTTGGGGGCACCATGATCCCACAGTCATCACCACCGTGGGGTCACCACAGTTCTGGTGTTACCACCGTTCTGGGGTCACCACCGTTTTGGAGTGACCACGATTCTGAGGTCACCACCACCCTGGGGACATGACATGATGCTGGGGTTACCACAGTCCTGGGGTCACCGCTGTTCTAGGGTCACCCCAGTCCCGGGGTCACTCCTGTTTTGGGGTTTCGGGGTCACCCCAGTCCCGGGTTTTGGGGTCCCCTCGCGCCCGCCCCGTGCCCCGCAGCGCCCCCTGGCGGCCCCCGCCGCGGCCCCGCCCCGCCCCCTTCCGCCGCGTGGGGGGGGCGGGTCCTCCCGGGCCATACCAAGCGCGTGGGGACCGGGGGGGTGTGGCTCCGGTTGCCCGGTGCGGCGGTCCCGCGGAAGTGTGTGTGTGCGGCGGGGCTCCGCCGCCAGCCCGCGGCCCCGGAGCCCCGCGGCGGTCGGCGCCGCCAGCCCGGCGCGGCGCGGGCGGGGCACGGGGGCGGGGCCGGGCGAGCCGGGGGCGGCGCCCCCGCGGGTGGTGCGCGCCGGGAGGTTTAAAAGCGGCGGCGGGGGGAGGCGGCGGCGCTGGAGCCCGCGGCGGGGGATGGCCTGAGGCGCGGTGAGAGACGCGCGGGGAGCCGAGCGTGGCCGCGGGGGGCCGCGCCCCGGCGCTTTGTCTGCCGGCCGCGAACAAAGGCGGCACCGCGCCGGCACCCGCGGGAGCGGCGGGGAGCGGGAACGGGAGAGGGAGCGAACGAAGCCGCTGGGAACCGGGATTCCTGGGAGCCAGCACTCCCCCGGGGGGCTCAGCTCACCTCTCTGCCGCGGGAGGGGTCTTGGGTCGGGGTCTGCCTTTGGGGGTGCGGGCAGACCCGCCCCTGCCTGCACCCCCGGCTGCCTGCCCCGCTCCTGACCCCCGTCTCCCGCCGCCCCCAGGCCCCGCCGGGCAGGATGCGCGGGGGCTGCGCGGCGGCGGCGGCGGTGCCCTGGCTGGCCCTGCTGGCCCTGGCCCGGCAGCCTCCCGAGAAGCCGTCGGCCGCCCCCCATGTCACCCGCCGCCCCTTCCTGGTGGCCTGGAACGTGCCCACCCAGGAATGCAAGCCCCGCTACCAGGTGGAGTTTGACTTCAGCATCTTCGATCTGGATGCCTCCCCCAACGAGGGCTTTGTGCGGCAGGACCTCACCATCTTCTACAAGGAGCGCCTGGGGCTCTACCCCTACTACACCCGCGAGGGTGTGCCCATCAATGGCGGTGTCCCTCAAAACAGCAACCTGCCAGAGCACCTGGCCCGCCTTGAGGGCGGCATCACCAAGTACATCCAGTCGCCCACCAAGGAAGGGCTGGCCGTCATTGACTGGGAGGAGTGGCGGCCTGTCTGGGCTCGCAACTGGAAGCCCAAGGACATCTACCGGGAGGTGTCACAGAGTCTGGTGTCAGAGCGTAACAAGGACTGGCCCCCCGAGAAGGTGAACAAGCAGGCAGTGTTTGAGTTTGAGTCGGCTGCCCAGGAGTTCATGGTGAAGACCCTGCGTAAGGCCAAGAGCATCCGACCCAAGCAGCTCTGGGGGTTCTACCTCTTCCCTGACTGCTACAACCATGACTACAGCAAGAACAAGGAAAGCTATACTGGGCAGTGCCCAGACGTGGAGAAGACCCGCAATGACCAGCTGGTGTGGCTCTGGAAGGAGAGCACAGCGCTCTACCCCTCCATCTACCTCGACCCACTCCTGGACTCCACTCCCAACATCCGCAAGTTTGTGCGGGCACGGGTGATGGAGGCCATACGCATCTCCCAGCAGCACCACGACAACTACTCCCTACCTGTCTTTGTCTACACCCGGCCCACCTTCATCCGCAAGCTGAATGTGCTCAGCCAGGTAGGGCTGCACCACAGGGACATCCTTATCCCACGCCCTGGGCATCTGGGCTTTGGGGTCAGCTGAGGTGGTTCTGCTGCCAGTGTTCCATCTTGCTTCCCTGGAGCAGAGTGACTCTGGAGACTGGTATCTGCCCTCATGGTGCTACCATGGCTGTCTCCATATGGGGTGGGGAGCAGCACCCTTTGGCATGTGGCTGGCCCCAGGAAGCAGGAGGGGTGCCCAGCCCTGCTTCCTTCCCTTCAAGGGGTGTCACCGTGGGAGACCCCCTCAGCTCAGCCCCTCTGTGGCTGGATGATAGGATGCCACAAACTGCTTCCATTAGGTATGGGGTGTCTGGCAGGACTGGCACCAATGGTCACCATTGCCAGAGAAGTGCCTGGGAGGTACTGCACAGGTCCTGGCAGCCAGGACCCTGGGGTATGTGAGCTCACAGCCCCTGTGTTGTGCTGGCTTAACCCCTGAGGAGGAGGGCAGTGTTGGGAAGTCTTGTCCCCAAGGAGCTGGGACAGTCCCCTCTCCCCGTGGCTTTGAAGCAGGGGTGGGTCTTGCCTCCTCGGCCCTGCAGTGGACGCTTTGGAGCACACTGTGCTGGGGGTGTGGGTGCTGTGTGGGGTCTGTGGGCACTAACCAGGCTCTGTCCCCACAGCTGGACCTGATCTCCACCGTCGGAGAGAGCGCAGCACTGGGTGCAGCCGGGGCCATTTTCTGGGGTGATGCAGATGATGCCAAAAACCGGGTAGGTTTGGGGTCTGCAGTCTGCATGGGAGGTAGATGATGGGTGAAGGGCTCACCTGCCCCCAGAGGACCAGTGGCTGAGCTGTCCTCTCCATCTGAGGTGCTTCTCTCCCTGTGTCACACGAACACGCCCCTGGTGCTCCCTTTCCCCTAGGAGTTGTGTCAGACTTTGAAGAACTACCTGGAGGGGGACCTGGGACGCTACATCGTGAACGTCTCGACAGCGGCAGAGCTCTGCAGCACAACACTGTGCCAGGGCCAGGGGCGCTGCCTGCGCCAGGACAGCACTGCTGACGTCTTCCTCCACCTCAACTCTACCAACTTCCGGCTGCGGCGCCGGGATGCAGACCACCCCAAGCACCCCCTCTTCTGGGTCGAGGGCCAGCTATCCTCTGCTGACATCCTCTTCCTACGGACCCACTTTCACTGCCACTGCTACCAGGGCTGGCAGGGCAGTAGCTGCCAGACACCCACTGGCCCTGGCAATGATGCCCCTGGGCCCCTGGCACCACTAGGACTCGGGGTGCTGTTGCTGCTTGCAAGCTGGTGCTAACCCCCCCTGGACTGAGCTGCCCCTTTTTGTGGTGTAGGGGCCTATTTAAGATATCACTACCCTGCCTGGGAGGCAGCTTGTTATGAGGGCTGCCCCTCACTGTGAGGGGCAGAGCTGTGTTGCCCCATCTCTGCCCTCCCTGTTGCAATGGGGATGGAGGGAGGAGGGGGGCCCCTCTCCTGTTGTAAAGAGAGGGATGGGGGCAAGAGGGACATGGGGGTGGGGAGTGGGTTCTGTGTGGTGCTGAGCCCCTGTGTGCTGCCCCACAGTCAAGTGCTTTACCTCGAATAAAGCTGGTGAGAGGGAGAGGTGTGGGCTGATTTGGGGCGGGGTGGAGGCCACGGGTCACCCAACTGCCAGGCATGGCCACCGTGGGGTGGGAGTGCTGGGGGTGGGTGTGCAGCTCGGGAGAGGCACTGCAGGGTGGGAGCTCTCCCGCTGGGGCCGGAGCCGCTCGGGGAAGGCGCTCCGAGGGCGGGAGCTCCCGGCGTGGAGCCGGAGCCGCGTGGGCAGCCACGGTCGGGCCACCCACGTGGAGCCGCGCTCGCCACGCCCCGCCCGGGCTCCTCCCCCTGCTCGCAGTGGCTCCGGCTCTGCTCCGGGATTCCCCGCCTGGCCCCGCCCTCAATCCCGGGACACGCCCCGGGGCGCGGGCAGTGTTGGGGCTGCGGGATGGGAACACCCCGGGAGCGGGATCCTCGTGGGGACACCCCCGTGCCGCGAGCGTCGCTGAGCTCCGCTGTCCCGTGTACGAGTGTCCCCCAGCAGTGCCCTGGCGCGGCTCCCGTGTCCCTGTGCCACTGTGTGCCCGGCGCAGCCCTGCTCTGCCTGTGCCCGTGCAGCCCCTCCGGATACTGCTCTTTGCGGTGCCCGTGGGCACAGCCCGGCCCCGCGTGGCACAGCCGCCTTCCTGCCCGCACCCCTCAGCTGCTGTGCCTGTCCCCACGTGCCTATCCCCGCCGTGCCCTCCTGTGCCGGCGGTCCCCATGCGTGAGTGTCCCCAGGACGTGCCCTCCTGTGGCTGCTGTCCTGTGTTGTGAGCGTCCCCAGGCCGTGCCCTCCTGCGCCACCCCGGGCTGTGTCCTGCCGGGTCCTGCTCGATGCCGTGAGCTTCTTCCCAGCAGTGCCCTCCTCCAGCCAGCTCATGGCTGTCGCTCTCCGCTTCCCTAAAGGCGCCCGCCCGGCTCAGCCCACGTCCATCACCGTGACCTCCCTTCCTTCCCCCCCCACCCCCCGCCGCCTCCGCGTCCGTGTCTGTTTGTCTTTCCAGCCCCACTCCTCGCCGGCCAGTCATGGGGTGTTGACTCTGCGCATTCCTTC
Organism: Lepidothrix coronata; assembly: GCF_001604755.1. Lineage (NCBI taxonomy): Eukaryota > Metazoa > Chordata > Aves > Passeriformes > Pipridae > Lepidothrix > Lepidothrix coronata. Next base: position 1,661,661 of record NW_016690258.1, read on the forward strand.
CCAGCCGAGCCCGCCGCCGCCGGTCATTAAGCGGGGCTGACACACGCTGCTGTCCCCACTCCGGGGCCGCTGTGCTGTGCTCCAGCTGCTGATAACTTCGGGGACTTTGAAGAGGGGGGAAAGGTGACCTTGGGTGACTGGTACCGCTTGGGAACGGAGGTGAGGATTAACGCCGGTCCCAGCTTGGGGATAAAAGCATCGACGTCTGCCCAGGTCCTGGCTCTCCTCAGGCAGCTCCGGGACTCACCCTGATCCTTCCTGCACCATGGCATTGGTGTGGTCCTGCTGGGTCCTCCTGCTGCTCCTGCCTGCCCTGGCCCACACTGGGGGGCCTGGCCCTGTCCTTGTCAACCGCCCCTTCGTCACTGTCTGGAACATCCCTACGGAGCACTGTGCCGAGAAGTACAATGTCACCCTCAACCTGGAGGTCTTTGATGTGTTGGCCAACGACCAGCAGTCCTTCACCGGGCAGGACATCACCCTCTTCTACAGCGACAAGATGGGTCTCCTCCCCTACTACACATCTGAGGGGGTGCCAGTGAATGGGGGGCTCCCCCAAAATGCCAGCCTGGAGGCTCACCTCCAGCAGGCCACCCAGGACATCAAGGTGACCCTGCCCAGCCCTGCCTACAGTGGGCTGGCTGTCATTGACTGGGAGAAGTGGCGCCCGCTGTGGATCCGCAACTGGGGTTCCATGAAGATCTACCAGGAGAAGTCAGAGGAGCTGGTGCAGCAGCAGCACCCGCAGTGGCCCCCCGAGGAGGTGGAGGAGGTGGCCAAGCAGCAGTTCGAGGACAGCGCCCGCAATTTCATGAGCGAGACCCTGCAGCTGGGCGAGAGCCTCCGTTCCAAAGCCTACTGGGGTTTCTATGGTTTCCCCGACTGCTACAACAACCACTTTGACAGCCTGCCCTACAATGGGACATGCCCAGAGGTGGAGCAGCAGAGGAACAGGAATCTGTCCTGGCTCTGGAAGAGCAGCCGGGCACTCTACCCCAGTATCTACCTGCCCCTCTCCCTCAATGGCACCAACAAGGTGCTCCCCTACGTCCGGCACCGTGTGGCTGAAGCTTTCGCTGTCCAGCGTGGTGTCCTTGACAGCGGCATCCCCGTCCTGCCCTACTCTCAGATTGCCTTCGAGCTCACTGTTGACTTCCTTTCCCAGGTAATGGGGATGTGGGGATACTGAACAGCTCTTGGGCTGATGGGTTGGCACTGGGAGTCTTTAGCTCTGCTGGGGCTGTGCGGGGGCTTTGGACACCACTGACTTCTCTCCTCATGGGTGCAGGAGGACCTGATGAACACCATCGGGGAGAGTGCAGCTCAGGGTGCTGCTGGCATCATCCTCTGGGGCAGCCTCAACTACAGCGCCTCCAAGGTGAGTGCAGAGGGTGGCACCACATCCCTGCCAGCAGGGACCCCCAGTTCCTCAGCTGTGCAGGGCTGTGACACCACATGCCATTGCAGGAGATGTGCCTGAGACTGAAGGACTACGTGGAGGGACCTCTGGGCCACTACATCGTCAATGTGACGGCCAGTGCCGATCTGTGCAGCCAGAGCCTGTGCTCCGGCCACGGGCGCTGTGTGCGCCAGGAGAACAAGCAGGGCTTCCTCCACCTTGACCCCTTCCGCTTCACCATTGATCTGCACACTGCCAAGCCCTGGCTGGTGGCTCAGAGCCTGGAGTCTGGTAATGATGTCTCCCAGCTGGAAAAGGAGTTCAGCTGCCAGTGCTACAATGAGTGGCAGGGACCGCGCTGTGACACCCAGGGCTTCTCCAAGTGACCCACCCCAAGGACAGCAGGTTTGATAGGGTGACCCTACCTTGTGCCCCAGCACTCTCACCATGGGGTTGGGAGCCTGGCTGTGGGGCTGTTAATAAAACCAGAAAGCACCCAGAAAGTGTCTCCTTGTCTTCTGCTGCAGCACATTTTGGGGTGGGAGGGTCCCCCAGCAACACCAGTGGTGCCTAGCGATGCTGCCAAGGGCTGCACTTTGGGATGGGGATTTGAGGGTATAATGCCTCAGAGAAACCACCAAAAAAAAATAGAAGAAAATTTATGGCAAAAGACATAAGAAAGGAGATGACAGGGCAAGAGGATGAGAAATGGGGAGTGGCCAGAGAGTAGAGGTGATGGGAGTGAAAAGATGTGCCTGTGTGGCTGTAGCTGGAGGAGTGTGTTCTCCAACTTCTCATCAGGCAGAGAGGAGTGGAGTGAAACCTGTGCCCCCACTTTGATTTTCCCCTGGATTACCATATGCAAACCAGTTCAGCCCTCAAATGATATGCAAAACCACCCATTTCTGTAACCCAGGACACTGACTCAGCCATACCTATTTTAAAGCAGTTGGGAAAAGGCATGAAACACTGAATTCCCAGTCCAGCTGAGATAAAGATGTTGGCATCTTCATCTGAATGTTCAGCCTGGGGTGGGGGAATCATACTCAGTTCTCTGTTCTTAGGCCCTGATTCAGGTAAACTCTATCCATTTTGGGACTGTGCTGCATAGCACTGTGTGTTTACTGTTCCCAAACATCTGTTCTCAAGATGCTCTGTCCAGGGCACAAATTTCTTTCAAAAAGCAGTTACTAACACCAGTGTCCTGTCAAGAACAACTTGGGTTGTGAACGCCTCCATCAGTCGTATGGACCCTGTCAATGATAACCAATATTTGATTTCTGCAGACTTACTATAGCCAGCCTGTTCATTTCTTATTATTACCTTGAAGAGTATCTGAGAATATGCCACTGGAGACATAATTAGACCTTTGGATTCTCCAGTCACAGCTTTCAGAAACATGCACTGGGTTATTGCCAAGCTCTTTGCCAAGCTGGGGGCCCCTGAAAAGAAATTAGTCATAATTGGATTTTGGCCCAGAATTAATTGTTTTATCTAATTCTTATAGAGACAGCTTGGTAAATGTTGGGTGTAAATGTTGGAAACAATATTATCTTAGTATTTTTTTATGTGGAATGTGATTTAACTTAATGAACACTCAAACATGCTCCTCCCAAGTTACAGGGAATCTGATATTTGCCCTCTATTAAAGGGTGAAACTGAAAGCAAAGTTCACCTTGCTATTCACACAAAGAAAATTACCATGAATTTCAAGTAGTCTTTATGCCTGGAAGGGATTGGAGCTGTGTGCCTGTAACTTCAAGTAATTTAATATGCTTTAAGTGTTCAGATACTGAATATTTGGTGCATACTTTGGGGCTGGTTTGGGGTTCTCCTGGGCACAGTATTATCTCAATTCATTAACTGAGCTAAGCATTGGGGTGGGCAGGAGGAAAGAGATGTTTCAGAAGCCACAGGAGCCCTGCAGAAACCCTGTCTCTAGGTGTGGGTTTGCGTCTTCCCTTAAAGAAAAGTGAGGCTGGAAACTCGGGCCAGCTCTTTCTCTTGCTGTTTAAATAATGCAAGCCTGGGCATGAATGCAGTTTGTAGTTTTCAAATAATAGTTTGAAATCTGTAAGAGGATTTGTTTTATTCATCCTGCTTATTGTAGCTATTCCTCTGTCCTTGCCTCTTACAGCATATCTAAAGATACCCAAGACACTGGATTTCATGTAATCTAGCTTGTCTTGCTCCAGACTCCGAGGAATAGAGACTAGAAAGACACTGCACATGGTGCCAGCAGGCAACTTAGAAGCACTGAACATCTGCTGGGTTGTTTTTTTCCAGGTCTGAGAACCACACTACGCCTTGTACACATGTAGTGCTCTGCAAATCCACGGCAGTGCCAGAGCGAGCCCACGCTCGATGGGAGTGTGCTGGAGGGGAGCCAGCAGCAATCCACAGGCCTTTGTGTGCTTCACATTTCTGGCTGCTCCACATCTCTTGGGTGGGATACACTTATGGTGCTGTCATGGCAGCTCCCGTTTTCTGTGCTCAGGATGAGTGAGAAACCTGCTGTGTGCAGAGCTCGCTCGTCCACTGTGCTACAGGGTTCACACTAAATTGATTTTTAGGCTTTTTCCATGTGCTGCTTCAAAAACTAAGGGAAGTCTGTCACTTAAAAACTGTCCTTACATTGCCTAGTGTTTCATTTCAACAACTGGCTATTTTGTGTCTAGGTTGCTTAAGCCATGTATCTCCAGAAATAATTTATCCAAATTACTTATCATAGTTTACTATCCCAAACAGAGAGAATTGAACTGCTGATGCCCTGAAGGATTGTTTTGCTATCTAGAATGAAGATGCTCATAGTAAGAAACCTTTAAATGCTTTGAGATGACTAGGACATAACCTACACCTTACCCTTTAGCTAAATTACTTTAAGTCTTGCATAAAACAGATGGAAGAAAGCCCTCCCAAAAAATCCACAGACTTTTCAGATACAAGCAGGAAATTAGAAGCCTATTAATAACCTAACAAGGAAAGTTCTCATCTGCCTTGTTCCCTGACTAAACCCCTCAAAATCAGTACAGACAGAGAAATTTTCCACGTTTTTAGAAGTTGGTTTAGTCAGACGCTGAGATAATGTTTACAATTTTGTCTTGCAGTAACAGCCCACACCTGTGGTTAGATGACCAAGGGGGTGACCATATTTTGAGACCTCAGGAGTTGCTTTAGGACCCCACTAGTTATAATTTGCTGCTGCACTTAACTTCATCCAAAGCTTTGGACAGATGCCATAAACAAAATCAGGTAGAAGCCAGTAGCATTGAGGGTGTGCAAAAGGCTTCACTGCTTTCCTGTTAATACTTTAACTAAAGCTTGCCACTTTTTCTCCCACATGCAATGTCAAAGCTCTCTTCTGATTACTGTTTCAAAAGTGAAACATTCACCTCCTACAGAAATAATTTCCAGATCTTGAATGCAAGACCCTGTATCCCAAACCCCCCTCAGTGTCAGCTTTGCTCACTCAGAGCAGCGCTGACTTGAACACAAGACCTTTGAGCTACCAGTTACCTAAAATGAAAGTGGATCTTTCTTACAGTCTCTTTGTATTTGTGTTTTGTGTTGGAAAATTACCCACTCCTTATCTTTTCCCTTGCACAGGTATTTCTAGAAAAGACCTGAAAAGATCTAAAAAAACCCCAGATTTCAGAAAGATCTAAAATGTTCTTCAGAGGCTGTTGCCCTGGATTTGACATTCCTAATTTCCGAGCACTAGGAGGGATATCAGCCTTCATTCCTCTGATTCAACAGATTGCAATTTCAGAAGTTCCTTGGAAAAAAATGTAAGCCCTGAAGCACGGGTTGTGGGCCCTCAGCAAGTGTTTAAACATTCAGCACAAACAGCAGACCTTGCTTTAGGTTATAAAAACAAAAAATGTGTTGGGAACTTGTCCTACTTTGTTTCATAATTTTTTTAATCTGCCAGTGCTGGGGCTGGGCACCAGAACAGGACTTCCACCACAAAAATGTGGGCGCAGCAGCAGCTCCTTTGTTGCGAGTGCTTCAGGCCTGCCAGAGGCAGGGCTGGTATGTGGGATGCAAGGGCTTCCATGTTTTCTGTCCAGGAAATGTGTAGTTTGTGTTTTTCACTGCCGTGGGGACAGCCAGGGGCAGAACACTCGTGCTATTTGCAGCGTCTCTGCTGCTCTGATTTGGCACTAACTCCTCTCCTAGTTATTTTCCACCCTGGGATTTTAAAAACAGGCTAATCAGTGTCCAGTGCTGGCATTAGTAAGTCAGCAGGAGTGTTATCAACAGCCCAAGGAGGGTCAGAGTAAGACCTTGTGAGCCATTTCAGTGGAGCCGTTCACTCGTGCTCTATGAAACACCTTGCAAACTCATTTTCTTCCAGTGACACGCTAAGCACAAAACCATACAGTGCTCCAAACCCTGCTCTAATCTGCTGGTGCAGACTTAAAGCAAACACCAAAGAGTATAGCAAAACATGTTATGTGAACTGTCCTGCATTTGATTATAACTTCTCAGGAGGAAAAATTTGCTTTGATGGGTTACTGGTGCTATTTCCCAATTAAGATACAAATAGTTGTAATCCTCTGGGCAGTGTTTGAGGTTAGTTTCAGCAAAATCAGACCAAACTGGAATTGAAGCAGGGGGGAAAAAAACCCAAAACTTGGAGACCGAACCTGCCCTCAGTGCAAAGCATGTATTCTTAATTATCTTGTTTGTTTTAATACACACCAGCTGATACCTGCATGCAGCAGATACCAGCTGAGATAACAGGGAGCTCAATATTTAAGGCCTGGCTTTCCTCACCATAGCAACAAATGTGTAAAGAGAGTAAGAGGACACAGATAACTTGCAGCATCCAGCAGAGCAAGGGCAGTGTTGGTGGAAGACTGACTTCTACCAGGATATATTATATACTGTCACAGTGCATGATGCAGAACCACAGTGGATGTCTGAACAGAGGAATCCGACGTACCCTGGGGAGTGTGAGCTGTGCAAAGCTTCAGCAGAACATACACAGAGGTAGGTGTTTGCTTCCTTGTCTTCAAGGCATCTGGGAAAAGGGGTGGTCTGTGTTTAATCTTATTCTCCTTTTATAAAATAGTGGAGGTGGTGACTCTTGAATGTGGGTCTGCTCTCCCTGCCTGCATGAACCAGCTCTTGGGGCACAAGTGACTCTTCATAGTCACTGGCCTAAAACCGAAGAGCCTCCCAAAGGTACCCCTTTAACTCTGCATCTCTGCCACCCTATCAAAATTAGTTAGAGGGAACAGATTTTCTGTCAGAAATCCATGCTGCACACTTAAAAATACCTAGGCTGCTTTTTATTTCACGGGTTGTTCAGTTTGCTCTGACGATCTGCTTGTAGATTTTTTTGAATCAGTGATTACATTCAAATTAAATGAAGTAATTTGGAAAGCTGTCATCAATGCCCCATCAGTGTATGAAACCAGGTGAGCCCAAGAACTGCCACCAAAATCTACTCAGAGCTAATCTTCAGGATGTTGGTCAGAAAGGTCATGAAACCTTTTCTGCTTCAGTTGTGGTTAGAAGGCATCATATGAGTGCTAATTTTCTGGTAGCTACCAAAAAAACCCCCTTACTTTTGTTTTCTAAGCAAGAAAAAAGTATTTCTACCTAAGCAGCTTTATCTAGAAATACCTACCAATAACCCAGAGTAAGGACATTCATCTTTAGAATGCCCTGGTCTGGGTTCTTGGTAGATAAATCGATGTCAGATGTAAAATAACAAGGCAGTTAATTGATGAGGAATCCCCAAGTGAGATAGAAGGAATACACGTTGGAGTATTAATTTCTATTATGGGCCAAGCATGCCATTTATTTCTTCTACTACACAGACATTAGTGGAAAGAAATGCAACACCAATGCAAGCAATTTGCCAAAAAATGTGCTTAATATAATATTTATATAATCTTCTTACATGCTGCCTGTTGTGAAGGGGAGCTGTGATTAAAGATACATTTTTTCTTAGTCAAAGGTTGTGGAAAATCTCAGTTGTCTGGGATCAGGAAGCAGCACTTGACTACAGCTGCACACACAAAAAACCGAGCAGCATAAAAATAGCCCAACAAACACTCCAGCAATGCACATAACAAGATCCCCCTCTCCCAAAGGGCCTGAGAAAGGCCAGGCAAGCTCTTAGGGTCTGACTAGACTGGAGATGAGAATTCCCACTTGCAAAGATAAGGCTTCCCAAACATCCAAAGTCTCCAGTCTTGGGGTACCTTAACGTGCTCCTATGCTTCAGGATAAGAATACACCTGATTTTTTAAGATCTTATAGTCTGGACAGAAAAAAAAGTTCAGAGAAAAGAAAAACAAGGTACAGCAAGAATAGTGACCACAAGGTGACTACACGAATAATTGTATTGTATTAACTTTTGCTTGACAGTTCACCAACTAGTTTCTGCTTTTTATCCTTCTCCTGCACACTTAAAATTTGAGTCAAGATTGTAAAAATATCTTTAATAAAAGCCTGTGTTATCTGGCTCAACTGATCACAATGCAGTCCTGCGTTTGCCCAGTTTCCAAGAAGTCTAACAAAGGACCTAACAGCTTAAACCTTCCAATCAAGCTGAGGAACTTGACCACAACCTAGCTAAAACAGCTACAAAAATCCAGTTGATTTACTCATCTTCAAGTTATTGCCATCCAGAGGTAAAAATTATTGGCTCACATTAATGCAGGATAAATTAACCTGTGAAAATAACAGTCAGTAGGATTGGTGTCCCCAGGCAGTCCAGGCCTGCCACAGCCAAGTTCTTCTGATAAGCCTGATCAGATGCTTTCCCTTGCCAAGCAGCCAAAGACAAGCTGTATTTTTGTGGCCTTTTCTTCAGTTCTTTGAAACCACAAAGCCACATTTAGAGCAAAAGATTTTTCCAAGGTCTGTAAGTGTGGAAATGTTTCCTATTTAATTATTTTTGAGAAGGCCACAGGACTAAGTCAAACATTTTCCGAAAGGGTGACCCAGCTTGCTCAGTCTATCCAAGCACAAGCTAGGATCAAACATCCCAGGCAGAAACTGTGAATATTTACCTTGAATGTTCTTCTGTCCTGCTGAGTTCTCCTAAATGCAAATAAATTGTCAGATTTTTTTTTTCCCTTCATGAATCAGTTCCTAGTTTCACTTGCCAAATTAACTAGACCTCCCCAGTTTAGACAAAATCTCAACAACCTCATCAGTGGTTGGCTGCACAGAGCCTGAGCAAAACCCAAGACTTCTAGCAATTCTTGCTATTAATACCTGTACTGGTATTTGCTTCTAAGAACACTCGAGTCCTCGGCACAGTCAGGATCCTGCAGTACAGCCCTTCTGGGAGTGCAGCCGCTGCACAATGCCAAGGAAAGGCTAAGGTGTGCCTTCCCACACAAAAAAGCTGTGGAGGAGGATAGGCATGGTTATCCTCCAAGACGAAAACCACCAGAAGAAAACAGAAGCCTGTTTGATCCCCGGTGAGGCTCTGCCCCCCAGCCCGCGCTGGGTTACCAGCAGCCTTCGCAACTGATACTCGGGACCTTTTGTTCTGCCAAGAGGAGCGGAAGATTCTGGCTGATACTGAGCTACATCTCTCTGGCCAGGGGGAGAGGGGGGTCACTTTGAAGCTTTTTGCCAACACCAAGCAGTAAGGAATCTTTGCAGCTGGGTGGTTTTCTTGCATTTTTAAGGCTAGGGACAGGAGGCTGAACTGCTGCAGTGCCCAGCCCCCTTGAGCTCCATTTCTGGCCCTGCCTCACTACCTGCTGCTTCACGCCAGCTGCAAAAAAACTTTTTTTTTTTTTTAAGAGAACATGGGGATAAGATTTCACTAAGCCCAGAAACCATGACTAAAAGATGTTTTAAGGGGAGAGCAGACAAGACCAAGGGCCTCTCCCCTACCCCAGGGTTCAGAATCGCAGGTTATTTCTTTCAGAGAAACTCTCAAATGGCTCCAAGATGGAAGAAGTCAGACCAAAACCAGACTTAACTAGATCAAGTTCTGAGCTATGCCACCTGTGCCAGTGACAAATGCTCTGCTCCAGAACAGCACCAGGGACATGGTGGCTGTGTGTACACAGCACATCATCCCCCTCCTTCACACTGTGTTAATAGTGGACAGAAAAGGCCACAGTTACATAAAGTCACTTGAGCTTCTTAAGAAGATAAAGCAAAAGAAGCATTAATACTTCAGATGAAATCATAGGGAGTTAATAAGGATTAAGTACTGTCCAGAAAGTGGACACAGATGACTTCCACCTCTACAGAGTGCTGCAACAGCTCGAGAAGCTGTTGAGTTCTAGGGGTGGCACAAAGAGCTGCATCTTACTTTGATGCTTCCCCAAACAGGAAGAAGGTTGTTCCGCAGCATTGCATCAACAGCGAAATGTTTTTTTTTTTCCCCGTATTCACCCTTAGTTCCTAAGAAATCAGATTTCCAGGGGAGCAGTTACAACATAGGATTGGAGGAGTGGCAGGGGCTTGGTCTCTCAGCCCAAAGTAACTCAACCCTTGCTCTGAGTCACTGCACACACTGGAAGGAAGTGATACTGAGCATCGTACTGAACTCAGCTGCTGGGTTTCCTCATTGCAGGAGGCATCATCACCTGAAGATAAGCATGCAATACTCCCTGTTTAAAAAAAAAAAAACACCAACAAACCACCCTTTCCTTCATGTGGCTTAATTTCTATAAAAAATTAAGAAGCTGTACTTTGTTAACTAAAGTTTTAAAGCATCAGACGATCCCCAGGCAGAGCTGGCATAGTTACAATGCTTATGCTACCAATGGGGGTCTGAAACCAGCTGCCCAGACAGCAAACTTAGACTTAATATCACTTGGAGACAGCTTGGGAAGCAGGGCTGAGATGTGTAGGTAGATGAAAAGACATCCTGCCAAGGTAAGGAAAATTTGCATGTGAATTTTAAGCAAAACCAAAATCAAATGAAATCTCACATTTTCATCTTAAAGGGGAATTATTCTGATTTTTCACTATTAAGTGGCTTTAGACTGATGGTTCCTTAATCTTCCTTCATTTTCTGTTTGACCTTCTTTCATCTGGAGTGGTGTTTCCCCCTCCCAAAACTTGTTTGCTTATCTCTGCAGGCCAAAGGCACAGAAAGACAGATAACAACTCTGTCCTGAGCACAGTGCTGCCTCACCAGCTCTTTACCCCAGAGCAGGACGTACAGTATGATAACAGCTCCAAAGGTTCTACAGACACCTGTTTGTTCATGCCTACTTCAGATGGGCAGCCTAATGAAATTACAAAGCTGTTAGGAAAGGGAACCACAAAAATAACCTGTTGTAACCTGAACAAAATAACACACACATTCAGTATCACCCCAAGGCTGGTATAACGAACTAGAGGATTGTTGTCACCAAGCTCCAGCTGCCATCCCTGTCCTCAGGGATGCTGTACAGCAAGGGCAGGAGAAAGCTGTGTCCCCAAGCATGTCGGTGGCTTTGCCCTGACAATGACCTGAGCACAGGTACAATCTGTAATTGCCCCTATTGCCTTCACCTGGGACCGCTTGGGCTCACTGACATGTGGATCCCAGCCCTGTCTTGTCTCCTTGCCGTGCCCGGGTGGGGTGTGTGCTCTGCTTGGGCCCGCTGGGTCAGCTCTGGGGTCACCTGTGGCTCCGTGGAGAAGCTGCACAGCTTCTGGCGAGCCTGGCTGAGGTGCTTGTTGCTGACCGAACCCCCAAACACACTGTTGATCCCAATCCTCTGCCCGGCCGGCTGCACTCACAGCCAGGTCTGCAAAATGGCTACAGCCGCTCCACCTCCCCCGTCTACTTGGCTTTATTTATTTGTTTGTCTGATTGTTTGTCTGTTTATATTTGGCTCGATTTGACCGAACTCAAAGCCCCGAGCAGAGAGCGGAGGCTCGGCTGCGGTCCCGGCAGAGGGGACGGGCCGCGCCCCGGGAGCCGCCTCTCCGCGGAGCCGCGGGTGCGGTGCGGGCGCTCCCGCAGCCGGTCCCCCCGCGCGGAGGTACGTGAGTCTCTCCCCTCCGACTCCGTTCCCGCATCCCCCCGTATCTCCGCGGGCGGGAGCGGCGGGGCGGGGCGGGGGTGCCCGGCGGGGCGGGGGCTGCCCGGGGCCGGTCCCTCCGCTCCGCCCCGCGCGGGGCGCGCACACCCGCGGGCAGCTCCGCGGGGCGCCGCGGGCACGACCCTCCGCCAGGACCCTCCGCCAGGACCCTCCGCCGGGCTCCCCGCGGCCGCCCTGGGCCGGTCCGTCCCATCCCATCCCATTCCATCCCACTCCACCCTCCGCTGGAGCCGAGGTTGAGCCGCAGATGTGGGGCTGCCGCCGCCGCGGCCGCTTCCCGCAGGGCCGGCGCTGCCGAGGTAGGACCCCCGGGGACCCCCCTGCACGGAGAGGGGCTGGGAGCTTCTGCCCTTCCCACCCCTTGCCTTCCCACCCACCGGAGCCCGGCTTCCCACCCTGGCAGCCCCCAGACCCCGAGAGATCCACGCGCGTCGGGGCAAGGCTGGAGGGGGAAGGTCGTGTTTTCTTGGACCCCCTGGTCGGAATTTTCCCCTTTCAGCTCCACCGAGGAGTGAGGGTGCCCGGCATCTCAGAAGCTCGCAGGGTGGGAAACGGGATTTGCGGCTTCTTGCTGGAATAGCCCAAGGTGGAGGAAGGTTTGGGAGATGTAGCGTGGAAAGAGGGAATCGTAGTGTAGCAGTGGCTGTTTGCTTCCCGAGTTATTTTTGGAGATGGCTTGGCTGGGATGAATTTTTTTAACTGTCTGTGGGAAGGCGGGTTTACATCGCACTCCTCCAAGCCTTGTTGCCCTCCATTGGCTGAGGAAGGGTGTAAAACCAGTGCTTTGGCAAATAGTGATCTAACTGGTTACTTCTTCTTCCTTTATTCCTAAGGGCAACACCATAAAACCACATAATCTGCATCTTTTTTATCTTGCTTTGTGAGATTTGGCTTCTGGTTCATTGGGGCCTTCCTTGGAAAGGGCTGACTCTCCCTGGGGATTGAGGTCTGGCATGTTTGTAAGGCACTTTGTGTAATATGGGATGACAGCTGTGACGCAAGTGTACCAAAACTTTTGAACATGGGCTCCATCGTGGTTCTGTTTGGGTGTTTTTTCCCCGCTTTCTAAGAAGATTGTGTTACATAGCCTGGAAGGTAAACCTGGCACCTTCCTGGGCACTCTGGCTGCCATGGGGCAGAACAGGAGGGTAGAGGTGGAGATGGCAGCAGGGGGGTGTTGTACTCGGGTCTGTTAACGGGACTGGGGAGTTTTGGCCTGGCACCCTGAGCTCCCAGGTACCATAGAAAACTGGGTGTCAGTGGGTGTAGAGTGGCTGTGGCTCCTGCCCCGGTGACTCAGAGGATTGCTCTTGTTTACAGCCATCACTTTGCTTCTGCTGGCCTTGTAGTAGGCAGTGTGTACTTTGTCCATGCCTGACTCCAACCCAGGGCATGGAAATGGATTTCAGTGAGGTTGGTAGCTTCAACCTCAGGCTAAGAGGGAGGACTCTGATTCAGCTGTGGAAATGCAGTGATGGGCCATTGCTTACTCATGACTGAACTATAAACCCTCCACTGTTCCTTGGGTCCTTTGCACGGTGCTTGCTCTGGCATCTCCCATGAGCAGGGATTTGTTGACTGTGCCAGGGTAGCTGCTGAAATGGATCCTGCCCTCGCTCCTCCTTGTCAACACCTCATAGCCTGGCTCATGGGACCTCTGTAGCAGGTCCCATGGTGCTTGTGTGGCTCTTTGGAGTGTGAGGAGGTAAAAAATAAAAAGATGTTAATACTGAAGAAACTTGAAGACTCTTAAGGATTTTTAAATCTTTAAAGACATTCATTCTGAATTAAATGGTTTATATTGACCCACGTCAAGAGAAACTAGTTCCTATGAGGCAAAAAGACACTAAACTAAGTAGAACTTGGTGTGATCAATTAGGGTCAATTGATTTGGTAGTCCTCTGCAGAGAGCTGAAGATGGGACCGAATAAATACCCGTTGTGAGACTCCTGGTGCTCTTCCAAAGTGTTGCGGAGCAGTTTGTGAAGTTTCCAGTAAGTTTGCTTAATGTGGCCTTACTCAGTTGTGAGGCACTCCCATAATTATGGCTGCAATTAAAAGCAATAACATCCATTTACATAAGATGCCAGTCCTTTTAAATCGCTGCATCATCTAATGAGAGCATTCCTGTAGGGATAGTTATGCAGGATGAGGACCCAAAGCTGAGAGTGTTTTGGTGAGGATTTTGTTTCAGAACTTTTTTGAGGTCATTTGAAGGAAGGATCTGCTATGAAACATGACATTTTGTTATGAAAATGTACTGATTCATAAATATAACCCTTACCAGTAGTAAGACGTTATTGAGTGATTGTAACACTTTATTTTTTTTATGTATCATCTGTCTAATTTAAAAAAAAAAAATCTGCTTGGTTACACCAGTATTTTTCTCATTTTGATTGCGTCAATGTTCCTTCTGCTCTTGTGAGTAAGAGATTTGGTAAATCCAACTTGTGGATGGTATTTAATTGCTGATGAAGCACTACGGATGTGTTCTCAATTGCTCACTGAACTTGCATGGTTTCCTTGGGGCTTAACCTCTGCGTGTGATGTCCACAGATTTTTCTTTGAGATAAATGGAAATATTAGACTTGAAGTGCTGGCAAACATCATGTACTTGGGAAAAGCTTCAGCTTTCTTCTGAAAGAAATGACCTAGTGGAGTATTCCCATCTTCCCGCTCCATATGTTTTGGTTGGTTCTTTTTTTTATTTGTTTGCTTTAATTTACTGAATTACACAGCTTGTGTCCCCACACCCTGGGTGGGGCAGCTTCTTTGGAAGAGTCACAAGGCCAATGTAGTAGAAAGGGTAAAAATTCTCAAAATACAACTGAGGAAGCACCAGGCATGAGCCTGAGAAGTGCAGGGTTCCTTGGGTCTGCTCTGGTTTTCCCCAGAAGCCATTTTTTTTCCCATTTTAAGTGAAATAATTAGTCTGTTAACCTTTTCTCACAGGCACGGCTCTTGGCTCACGGTCTCTGAGACCATAAGAGGTTAAGTAATTAAATTGTAGAAGGGAGTAAAAGACAATAATGAACTCTAGACTCCCTAGTCTGCCTAGTTGGGCTCTCCAACGGCTAAAATTAAGTAATTTAGGTCAATTCCTGATTTTCCTTGAGTTTTATCAGGCTCTCAAAGTGAGGATGAGGGAGAGAGTCCCACGCTGCTTCACACAGGTTGTTATTTCCAGAGGGGGTGGGTTGCTTTCAGGCATGATTTGGTCGTGCAGAGGGGCAGAGTCGGGGGAGCACTGGCCTGGAGCGCTCCCACAAGGTACCACGTGGGGCCAGGGTGGTTAATAACCAGGCCTGTTCTTGGGTGCCTGCCAAAACCTGGCCCTAAATATTGTAATCACACACTAATTATGAATACTAATCTCCAGACGTATTTAATGCATTACCGGGCGAAGTACTGACCTTGTAGCTGTCAGGTGGTTGCTGTGTGCACTGTGTTAAGTAAAATCATGGAATGATTTGGGTTGGAAGGGATTTTAAAGATCATCTCATTTCAGCCCCCCCTGCCAGGGGCAGGGACCCCTAGACCGGGTTATTCTGAACCCCATCCAGCCTGGCCTTGGACACTTCCAGGGATGGGGCAGCCACAGCTTCTCTGGGCAACCTGTGCCAGGGCCTCACCACCCTCACAGGGAAGAATTTATTCCTTATATCCCATCTAACCCTGCCCTCTGTCAGTTTAAAGCCATTCCCCCTTGTCCTACCACTCCGTGACCCTGTCAAAAGTCACTCTCCAGCTTTCTTGTAGCCCCTTTAGGCTCTGGCAGGTGCCTAATGTCTTCCACAGCCTTCTCTTCTCCACAATCCCTGTAATGTTGTGGGTCTGTAAATTTGTGTCCATGCAAACAGAAGAAATAACTGGGGGTTTTGCATAAAATGTGTAAACTTACCTTTGCTGTGGTAACAGTGCAGTTGTAAGTGCCTTTAGGATTATGTTTTGACTATGTCAAAACTTATCCCTCATTTGAGAACCTGGTGGCTGGGGGGTTCTTCTGGATGTTGATGTCTGTGACATCTAAGGATCTGAAGTAATGCACTGGAATTAATCCTGAAGCCTTTAAGTATGTAGCTGCCAGGAGTACAAATGATGAGTCTCTTAATTAGAACTGACTTTTATCCGTGTGATGGATAAAAAGCATGTTTTGCAATGTTTTATTAATAAAATGGGATGGATTTGTCATGAGTGCCCTTGTGGAAATAATTTGCCTGTTACAGCCCTAAATTCTATGTTTCAGTATAATTTCAGCACTTGGATATCTGAAATGCCTGTATAGCATTAGTTTCCAGATGATTCAGTATGTTACTATCATGTTTACAGGCCATGCATGAGTAGAAAAAGGTAGGAAAGGGCAAAAAAAGAGGGTAAATAAAGTGGTTTCAAGTTCTTCCTTCTGATTTTGACTCTGAAGTTGAGCTGAAGTTGATCTAACTCATACCTGAGTAGTTATTTTTTCAGATTTTCTTCTCTTTCTGGATGCTGTCCTGTCTTTGTCTGTGTTGAGCTGGCTTCACACATGTTGTGCCTTGGCACCGGGAATTGCCAGGAGAGCTGTGTGATCCAGGCTCCCCAGCAGCTGTTCTGCTCTAAACAAGAGTTACAACACACCCCCGCCAGCCACGGATCTGTTGTGGGATTGGTACATGTCACTGGAGAGGTACCTAAAAATGACTTAGACGTGCTATTTCTGCCTTGCTTGGAAGAGCCACTTGTGGTGTTGCGTGTTTGGAAGTGGATTCACACGTGAGTGATTCCTCCATGTGCAAGCAGCAGCAGACTCTGTGAGCTGGCTCAGTCTGTGCTGGCACTGCAGAGGCACAGTTTGGTCCTGCATATGTTTTGGGTGCCTAAATAGGGAGGTTTCCCGAAGCAGCAAGAAATCCTCGTGTCTGCATTGGGTACAGTTTGTCAGTGCATAGTTTAAGTCAAAGGATGCAAAGAACAAAATATTTTGGGTTATTTATTTATAGCTAAAAGCTTCTATATGACTCCACCCCTCTCCTCCATTTGACTTAAGCTAATCAAGAAGCACAACAAACACGACCTGTTTTAATGCCTCTGAAACTGCTTCTGACCAGTGATCACTGCCACAACAATATTTGGGTTTAAGGCTGGCTGTTTCTTCCTCTTATGTTTTCTTTTATGGTGATATGTCCCTGGAAATCTAATTGATGTTGGTTAATAACAAGCAACGTTTGTTGTTCGTGGGAACCATGTGGATATTCCTGAGCACGAAGCTGTGCAGCATTTACCTTCTGCATTAAGGAGGGGAGGGGAAAAATAAAGAAGCTTTGTAGTTTTTCCTACTGCCAACGTAAAACTGGTTTGCCCAAAACAATGAGGAGATTTCAGGGGTTCGTGACCTCTTGCAATTAAAAAATGTCAGATGGCTTGTGAGGGGGGCGAAGGAGGAGGGGGAACAGCCCTTGCTGTGGAGGAAGCAAGCAGCCCTCCACTTGGAGCTGAAGTAGTTTACTCATTTTTGGTAGGAGATCAATCTAGCAGCTTCTTTTTTACCCTGAGAAATGCTCTGTTTGGGGGTTAGAATAGGGGAGCTTAAAAATCCAAGCAGCTCTGGACGCGATGTCTCCCACGGGTTTATGTCTCGGGGTTGTAACTGATTTTTCTTCCCTGGGCTGGGCCAGTTCCACGGATTTGTGCTCGTCTGCTGTCAGTCTTGTGTCTGATGGGACAGGTCAAAGCACTGTGGGTACTGGGACTGATGGCAGGGCATCTCGTCACTCTTGGTAGTCAGCTTTTACTAAAATGTAGGAGACTAATGGTTTTGAGACCTCTGTCCTGTGTGAAATAAGGTTCAAATTGGTCTGTGAGTTCAGATGTCCTTGGTGGTGAGGGGGAGCCCCGAGGAGGATCCAGACCAACCCAGCGTGGGGTGGCTGGAGCCAGCAAGCCTGGACAGCTGGTGTTTGACTGGAGGTGGTGAGTGTGAGGCCCAGCGTGCTCATTTGCTTCTGATTCTTTTGTTCAACTTTCTATTTTTATATCCCGTATATGTTTTGCTTTCAATTTATATTTAAAATTTTGAATGTGTTTTTATACTTTCTGGTGCCCTGACGCTGTATGTGATGGAGCGTGGCCTTCTGTGCACCTGAATAATTTTTTATAATGTATTTTCTCTAGGGACACTTGTGCTGAAAAAAAGTTATTTTTTTCAAAATATAAAGAGAATTCAGGCAGAGTGCTTGTTGGTTTTGGTTTGGTTTTGGTTTGTTTTTTTTTTAAATAGAAAGTTTCTTTACTAACTTTGTGCTGGCCACTCTGACTTGGTAAATGTTTCCCCTTCCAAGAGTTTCTTTTGTAGCATTTGTCCTGTTTAGCCTGTCTGCACTGCATAAATTTGATTATTTTGGCTGTTGTAATTTTGTTATCCTTATTAAGCTTCCTCATTTGCATATTGATCCTGTTAGTCTCAGGAAGCTGATAAGCCATCTAGCTGTACTTGCAAAATACACAGAAAATGAGATATCTGCCCTGGAGGCTCTGAAAGCTGAGATTCACTGTGATTTGGATCTCTGTATGTCTGGCCTGTATTTTTTTTTCCTCTTCAGTGCTATGTTTTAGCCTACCTGACATCATTGCAGTTTGCCAAATTAAGATTAATTTTGCTCTGTAAATCCTGTAATTGCTAACTTCTGAGAAGCCTTGCTCTAGTTTGCTTGTATTTTTATTTGGATGAATACACTCCTTTTTCATAAGCTTAAGAATATTTCCAGCGGCAGCTGGCATCACATATGCTGCGAGTTTTTTTTCCTCCTCGTGTCAGTGTCAGTTTTCCATGCTGGCTTTCCAGAGGGATTTATTCTTTCAATCAAAAAACTCTCTTTTCTGTCTGTGTTGCCTACGGGGCACCATGAAACCGAGTCTAACCATAGAGGACTTTGGGCCCATTACCCTTTGCTCTCGCTTCCATTGCCATGGACTTTTCCCTTAATGGCCTACGTGTCCTGTATTGTAATGTAGGCTGGAGTACCATCATCTGTTGGACCTTTAAGTCCTGTCCCACTTTTTTTTTTAATTCGAACTCTGAGCCACGTCTAGGCCGCTTTTCAACGTGAGGTTGTACCACCTCTCCCTCAGCCTCGCCTGTTCCGAGGCTGTTTTGGGTGCTTTGGTATATTTATATATTATTTATGTCGCTGAAATGCTTGCAGACCCCTGTTTTGCTCTTTTTCTACTCTCTGCACAGTCACTGCTGCTTCTAACAAAGTGTTGTTCTTTCTTCCATGATGCTCTTCCCCCCTCCCCAGTCCGGCGTTTCCTCCTCCTCCTGCAGTTTGACCTTGTCTTGCTCTTGTCTCCCTCTGCCCTTTTCCAGGCGTTCACATGGCTTCAGCTTCTCTTATGTGCTGATGACTCACAGATGCACTCTGCACCTCCGAGGGTTTGTCACCCAGCCCGGCGGCTGTTTTCCTCCTTGCCTTTTTCTCTTTGATTTCTCCATCAATCATTCAATATTTCACGCCCCAAACCCCAGGTGGTGCTTCCGAAGCTCTCTTTTCTCCTATCTTATCTCCTTATCTGCCATCTGATAGGTAGCTCTGTCCTAAAGCCTTCATGATTCTTTAAAAATTAATTTGGTTTACTTCGTGCATTTGAATCGCATGCAAATTTTGTGTACTCTTTATTGTCAATATATTTCTCCTTTTTCATCTCATCAGACAACTTCCCTAATGCATGTAATAAGTTTTTACAGATGTTTTTCTTCAAAGTGGCTGTCTTGAGGAATTGTACTTCTGAAGTCAGTTGATAGCATTTGGTTTTAAAGGTGGCGTGAAGTGTTTTAGTTCCACTCTGAAAATGCAGCTGCCCTTATTTTGTCATTATTTTTGTTTTAATTAAACAGCCTAGATCTAGCTGTTATGAGCAAGTGGGATTCATAGCAACCTAGCTGAATGACAGGAGAAAGGATATGTATACATCATGAATGTTAAAATGTCTAATATTAAAGTAGCTGAGCATAATTCATAAGCCTGTCAGCCTGGATATGGGTTGTCTGTTTTACTTAAAATTGTCAGTCCTTTCCTTGTGCTCCTTTTAATTACACTCCTACTCATAACAGCAAACCCCAACTTGGAATTGAGAAGGTTTTCTAATATGCTTATGATTGAAAAGGAGTAGAGAGCTTTGAGGTGATAGAGACACTTTCAGGCTGCTCAGCAGAGATTGCTTATAAGCGAGTTCAGGAGGCACAAAGACAGACATCCTAGTGGATGCAGGTATGTTTTTGCTTTTCCTTCTCTTTCAAGTAGCACAAATTTATCAAGGCTTGGTTTTCCGTGGTTATATCATGGATATCAGGTAACTGAAGTGGAGAAGTGGACTTGCTGCTGCATGCCACTTCCAAGGAAGAGGAGAGTGTATCAGGGTACACCCACCAGCCGTCCAGGGGTTGTGAAGGCTGTACGTGCTGTTGCTGTAGTAACAACGTCAGATACTACCAGAACAATGTGTAGGAATGTCTGTCCTCAGTAGGCTTGCTATCTTGGAAACTGGGTATTTTCAGTTAACCTCTAGACCTGTGAATGTAAATAGGCAATCTGTGCAAATTCCGTGTATTTTGATGTCCTCTTTCTGCACTTCTTAGGAGCACATGCCCTCTCATGTAAATAGCTTGGAGTCCCTGGTATACAGTAAGAGGGTTTATCTACAAAGGGCTTTTTAACACTGGGTTGCACTCAGAAAACATGAATAATGGATGCTGTCTTTCCTTTATGTTGCATCATAACAGGAAGATTTAAAATGTTGCTCAACTTTGTGATGATGGAAATAGTTTTAAGCAATACCTGTAAGCACTGCTTGAGGATCTTGCCTATTTTTCAGAGAAATAATTAAAATGTTCTCACAGAGGTAATGATGGGAGGTGACTGCTTGAACTGGAGGTGTAGATTTAGTGATTTGTCCTTCAGTTTTAATGAATACAGTTAATGCAGATCAAACTTAAATCTATGCCTTGTGCTACACTTAACACAGGAAACTTCCTTGCATGAGAACAACCTCATCTCATTGATGGGGTTTATCTCCAGACATTGGGTTTCTCCCAGATTTAAAATAGAGCAGTTATTTCTTCTGAAATGTGATAGCATCTAAACTAACACGTTTATATACTTAGAAATAATAGAAGTACTCTGATTGGCCATGTTTTCAAGAATGGTTCACATAAAGGTAACAAAACAGAGTGACAGTGTAGAAAGGTGTATTTTTTTTCTTTAGTTGACACTCCTGTGTCTGTGAATCTCAGTGTTTGCCCTGGGATTCTCATGAAATCCATGTGTGGGTGAGATGATATTCTGCTGATAACCTGTATATCCCAAAGCAATCTGAGATTGTCTGATAGGTTTTATATGCCTACAGTGCAGCACGTGAGTTCTGTAGAAACCTGTCCAAGACTTTATTTGTACAATTCTTACAATAAAACCTTTGTATAGCTTGTGTTTGTTTCCTGATAGTTAGGTCGTCATGGTTTGGAAAACACAGAACTGTGCTGGAATGGAGCCACACATGAACACTTCTGTAAGGGATACATCACTGCTTTGCATGCAGGATGAATAATTATCATGATGTTCCAGTAGGTGATGAAGAAAATACAATAAATGCAAATTAGTGTGGGAATTAACTGTCTCTCCAACCAAATCGGTGTGGTGTGATGCTTCTGAGTGCCTGGACCCTGACAGATCTTCCCTTGTATAAGATGTGTTGGTGATTGTTAGACTAGATGGGAGCTTGTTTTCTTGCTGATTTACCTTACACCAACATTTTCTGTTTGGATGAGTTATTTTCCTTATCCATGCTAAGGAATATTTTGTTTCAGCTTAAGGAATCTTTCTAGTATATATATTTATTACAACTTTATCTGCGTGAGACCTTGGGTGTTGTTTAAATCCATTCCTCAATAGGCACTGAAGAGATCTCTTGTTCTTAGTAGTGTAGCTCATTCTCTTTTAGAGCATGATTACATATGGCTTTTTTATCAATATCTTTGATAGATGGATCTGTAGCCAGGAAGTCTAGTAGTAAAATGAACTCTTATAAAGTAACTTCTGAAGGTCTGTATTGCTGAGGGCAGATTCTTTTTTTAGTTCTGAATTCTTAATGGCTTTGCTTCTCTTTGAGGTAGCAGTCTACTTCAAGACACCTGGAACTTTTTCCCTTTAGGCAGTGATAGGAAATAAGATATGAGGTGGATGGTGCCACTAATAGAACTTAGTTGTTGCTCAGAAGAAATGGAGTAAGTGCTAGGGCCATGTATCACAAGGCCTGGTCCTTGTGATTTCAGTTGGTTTGGAATCAAGTCCCAAAAGGAAGAACCTGTGGAAATGGTATGGGGAACCTGCTGAACTTGTCATGTGGGATGCTTAAAGTTTTTGGGGACTTAGTGGGCTATTTGTCATTTTTGCTGGGTTGACTCCTGGGACATTAGACTCTGGGAAAACAAAAAAGATTATTGAGGAGAGAACCATAGGCAGTGTGGAGGAGATGGGAAGTCTTCATTTAAGAAGTTGACATAACAAAAAGTCCTGAGAAACTGAACTGAGAAGGTATGAACCAAAGTATGTCACTGGTAATATACTATCACATCTCTTCCTGGATTGCTCATTGTGCTTGCTAAGCTCTTCATGGAAAGGAACTTATTCTGCCCTCTGTGGGAAGCTGTGTGAGAAGCTTTTAACTCGTGAGGGATCTCTCCTGCAGGATGACTGTTCCCAAGGCAGTCTGTGTCATCATCAGGAGCTTGGGAACAGCCCGGGGAGAAAGAGAGGCACCCTTTTTTGGTGCAGCTTCCTTTATCTCTGGGTTTCCTTGGCAATTGAAGGTCCAGGTTGGGTTAGTACTTGTCTTACAAAGGTCACAACATACCGAGCAGAAGGGCACTGTGTTTTAGGCAGGTTGTTAGGCACTTCTCTTCCACAGGGAGGAAAAACCTGCTGGGCTTGATCTGTACTTCAGGAATATGGGAATTACCTGGGGGAGGGAACAGTCTGTCCCCTGCTGAGGTATCAGTGTAATATGGGATGTGATGGAACAGGCTAAGTGTCCCAGCTGCTCTGCAATAGTTTTGGTCATTACAGTAGAAACTGGGTGCTGCTGCAAGTCTTTTCACCAGGTAAGAGCACCCAAACAAATACTTGGTCATAACAAAACCATCATCACTGTGCCCCACATCAGGAGTGTGGGGAGAAATCTCTCCCATTCCACCTGAAACCCACTTTTGAAACGTTGGAGTGTTGCTACTTGTGAACAAAAAGGGTGAAGCATAGTTGTGTGTTTGGTCACTGACTCCTCTCATTGGCTTGCAGTGTTGTAACAGCCTTGTATATATTAGATAGCTGTTGCTGTTGTCCTCGGGTGATGCTTCCAGCTGCACAGATTTTGGCCAATGAAGGACTGCCACGAGCCTGCTGAAGGTATACTTGACATACCTTTTTTCTCCTTTTTTTTTTTCCATTAAAAGATAAA
This sequence comes from Lepidothrix coronata, assembly GCF_001604755.1. NCBI lineage: Eukaryota > Metazoa > Chordata > Aves > Passeriformes > Pipridae > Lepidothrix > Lepidothrix coronata. The sequence goes on from NW_016690258.1 coordinate 1,684,572, forward strand.
ATCAGTTATAAGCTCAATAGGAATTATCCTGTCTGCTCTATACACACACTGTGATGCAGTGTAGCAGGTTGCCAGTTAGCTGGTCAGAGCCAGCTAATCCATGTGAAACTGGGGAGCATTGGCTGGGTGTCAAAGCTGGATATATAAGGTATATATGTGTGCTGAAGGCTGTGCTGGTGTGTCTGTATTTCTTGAATAACAGCCATATGTAATGATTTTTGCAAATGCTGTGTTCCTCTGTGCCTCCTTAAAATTGTGCTGAAACAAAACTGGTGCTGAGCTGTGTGGCTCATGTCCTTTGGAGCAGCTGTAAGCTGGGGAACACACACACCTGTCTCTGTACCTTCTTAAGGGGGGTAAGGACTCTACCTCTGATCTCTCTTCCTCTCACTATTGCCATATGTAGAAAATGTAGATACCAGTTTTAAGATGGGATCATTTAAACTAATTCCTGTTTGTCACTTCTAACTAGAGCAGTAACCTGCCAGTTGCAGTAGAGAGTGTTTGGATTTAGGTTTTTCCCAGCTATTTATTCCCAGTTGTGTATGTAGAGGTCAGATACTACTGGTTTTCTGTAAGTAAGCAGATGAGAATGTGGGCATGAAAAAATATACCTCATGATGTAGTGGAAGGAGAATTGCTTTAGAGAAATTGAAGTAGTAAGTTAATGATGAAATATAATTTGTTGGTGATTAATATCTAGAAAGGAATGGGCATATTTTGGAGTGAATGTGGACTACCTTCCCTTCCCCCCCCCAATATTTTTTTCCATTTGTGTGAGGAAATAACTAAGGATCCGTAGATGAACTTTTCTCCTCTGTAATTTTCTGTAACGTTGGGTGCTTGAAAGCCAAGTCCCGGTGTATTTTACTTCTGTGGGGCCTTGCTATCTCCTGTCACGGTGATCCCAGCGTCGCTGGGCTGTGCGTTTCTGAAATATAACAGGGAATTACTTCATTTTTCCCGGAGAACTGGAAACCATGTGCTGCGGCTCGACCAGTTCTCACCCCGCGGCAGCACCTGCTGCCCCAGCACGGGCACGACCAGCACCGCGTCCCCTCTCCCGTGTCCCGTGTCCCTCTCCCGTGTCCCGTGTCCCTCTCCCGTGTCCCACGTCCCCTCCCCGTGTCCCTCTCCCGTGTCCCACGTCCCCTCCCCGTGTCCCTCTCCTGTGTCCCCTCCCCGTGTCCCGCGTCCCCTCTCCCGCGTCCCCTCTCCCGTGTCCCTCTCCCGTGTCCCTCTCCCGTGTCCCGTGTCCCCTCTCCCCGTGTCCCTCTCCCCGTGTCCCTCTCCCGTGTCCCGTGTCCCCTCTCCCGTGTCCCTCTCCCCGTGTCCCTCTCCCGTGTCCCCTCTCCCGTGTCCCTCTCCCCGTGTCCCTCTCCCGTGTCCCGGGGCGGTGCGGGGGCCGGTGCAGTTCCCGCAGCCGCCGCCGGGGGGCGCCTGCAGGCGGAGCGCCCGCGGGAGGGGCCGGGGCTCCGCCTGGCGCCGATCCCGGGAACTGCGGGATCCGAGCGGTGTTCCCAAATTCCCGCGGGGTGTCCCCGGGCCAAGCGCGGCCTCCAGCGGCACCCGCGGATGTGCTCGGTCATGGGGAACAGCCGCCGCAACGCTCAAGTTCCGCAGAACCCTCCCACTTGATGCTGACCCACCTCTGGTGCTGTGCCCACGTGTCCCTTAGTGGTGTCACGGATCCCTCTTGGATCACTGAGCTCTCTTGGATCACTGAGCTCTTCTGGGTCCTCTGCACTGTGAATGGGCTTGGGAATGGGTTTCTCTGCTCGGTGTGGTGAGGGCATGGGCACCTGGAAGACTGGAAAGTCTTCTTTCCCTTGTTCCAAGTGGCGAGCGTGCGCTGCCGGAGCGATGGTGGAAAGACAGGAGGCAGAGATGTTGGCTGGTTTATGAATGTTTTATGTGCTGTCAGACTATAAAGTGATGTCTTTACTAGGGAAATGAGATAAATGGAAGTAACTTGGGTGTAGTGTGAAACTTGGATTATATGGCTACCATGTGACACAGTGTATTTACAGACACAAGTAGGGTTTCTGTAGGATCATGCAGAAGCCTTGGTTCAGTGTCTAAATAATTACCACTCGCTGTATGCATTAAACTCCGAGTTTCTTGTCTTGTCAGTCAGTTGTTTCCAGAGAGTAACTCTGTCACTTGGCTCCAACGCATTATTTCTGTGCAGCAGTTCATTTTCCAAGACTGTCTTTCCCCTCGATGTTTTTTGCTTCTGCAGAGAGGTGGTTTCTCAGGAAAGCTTTCTTCTTGGCATGGCCCTGGAAGAAGAAGCTTTGTGTAAAAGCCTTCCCAGGAATAAAAGCTTGTTTGTGGTTTCCCTGTAGCAAACAAAGCTGGGTCTCCAGCTCTTCACCTGCTTCACGCCTCAAGCCTTTGCGTTAGGACAGGGTCTGATAACAACGAGATTGTGCAGAAGGTGATTTCTATAATTTATTTGGAATCTAATGAGCAATGTTTTTGTTCTGTCTTTTTCCAGGAATTGAATGTAGTGTCCTTGTAAGCCATGCTTTGAAATGAGACCTCAGGAGTGGTACAAGATTTCTGTATTTGCTTTCTCTGCGTCCTCGGTCAAGTAGCCCATCACTGCACTGAGGTTATAAAAACAAGCCATAAACCAACTAACCCTTGGATAAGTTTGACCTACAACAGAATCACATAAGCTTGTCATCAGCCAAGCTGAAATCTTTACCTCATAAAAACAAGGGCTTGCAGGTGTCCATGCACACCTCTAATGTCATTGCAGACACCTGGACAAACTCTGAAGTTTTGTACAGGTGCCACTGGTTTAAATCTGCCTGAGTGAGAAGAGAATTCACTGACAGTGTGCCTGGTGCTTTGAGGAGGGACTTAGAAATGTGGTCATTCACCCTGTGGACCTCAGGGAAATGCTATTCTTGTATGAACAACATCAGGCCAGTGTTCTTGGCTGCGAGGCAGGTGTGTGAGCAGAGTTTCAGTTTTAGTGCAGGGCGTGGATTTGCAGGAAGGAAGTACAAACTTTGTTTCTGGGGACGGGAAGGATTTCATATGTTTTATATTTAATGTGAAACAAGCCTGAGAAGTGTGGTTTATAAACTGGCATTCCTGTTAATCTCTCCTTTCTGGTAATATTACATCTGTTGTGGACTCGCCTGGCTTTATTGGAGGCAGTGTTAGGAAAGCTGGAGGATCCTGGTGCTGGCATGCCTTGCTGGGACCAGCAGGGTGAGGTGGGTACATCCCAGTGCTGGACTCTACCCTGGAGAGTCTGTCATCTGCTTCTTGCAACATCCTGTGCGTGCACAGGAGACAGGCTTCTGGGATTAACCTGGAACACAGATTGAACTGTTCCTGCTCACACCTCTTTTGGAATACATACCCAAGAGAAGAAATCAAGAGGCTTTTAAGCATTCAAAAACTCCCTCACTCTGCTCCTACTTTTCTGACCCTTGTAATGTAGCTCCCCTAACCCCTCTGCCAATCCCTGCTTCAGCTGTCAACTCCAAACAAAATCAGGAAAAAGATCTGGGATAAAAATATAGTGCAGGAACCTACAGTGGAAAAACTCTAATCAGTCTTGGAGAGAAGGAAAAAACTCTGAACAGAGGGAAGGGCAGGTCAAGCAAACACGGTTTTGGAAAAACAGTGCTGATTCTCCTGGGGCTGTCTTGCCAAATGCCTCTGAAAGCTGGCTTTTTTTTTTTATTTAGAAAGGTACATTTTAGCTTGTAATAGAACAGAAAAACTGCAAGTGATCCTCAGGTGCTCAGAATCTGGTTAGTATTAAAAAAAAGGTTTATACTGGCCTTCACTTGTGTTTAGACCAGTGTCATAATAATGGAGTGATTAATAATGAAAAGGTCTATTGCACTTCACTACTATATTTTCAGTGCATTGCATTTGTCTGCTGTAAAATACCTTGAGATATATGTAATAATGAAATACTGAGCTTTCTTAGGACTTTTTGCTCAGCCCAGTTTGAATGAAGTGGATTTCCCCTCCCTTTATCAGCTGTAAAGCTGATAAAGGTGATGTGGAAAGGCAACAGCTGGGTGTCTCGTTTAGCCAAACCACCGCTCTCACTGCAGCACGGGAGTTTTCCAGGGCCATTTGTCAGTAGCTTTTTTTCTTTTTTTTTTCTTTTTTTTTTTTTTTGATAGCTAAACGGGCGTGTGAGAAACCTATGGTTTATTTATGTTTTTTCCGCATCGCTATCAATTCGGACAATTTCCGGCCTAAACAGCGTTCGATTGCAAAAAAAAAACCGCATCATTCGAGGCACGACTTAAAAACATGCATTGCATGCTCCCTGGGCGTGCTGTTTAAAAAAAAAAAAAAAAAAAAAAGGGAAGGGGAAAAAAAAAAAAAAGGGGCTTTTCTGAGGCAGCGTGGTGTCCTCTGCAGCCACAGCGGTGCAGCAGCAGGGACAGCAGCCACCTGCTCGCAGCACCGCCGGACCCTTCCCGCTGCCGCAACCCCGCTGCCCCCCGGGGGTGTCGGCGGTGCCCGTCCCTCGGGGGACACGGCGGGGCTGCGGCTCCCCCCTCGCCCTGCCCCGGGGGCGGCCCCGGCGCGCCCCGCCCGCCGCCACTGCAGAGGGAGCCGGGAGCGGCCGAGGATGGCGGCGGCACCGCCGGCGCGGGAGCTCACGCAGAACCCGCTGCAGAAGACGTGGGAGCCCTACGACAACGGGCTGCCCGCGGGGCACAGCGCCCAGCGCGGCGGTGAGCGGGGCGGGGGGCGCGGCTGTCAGCGGGACACCCCCGGGGAGGGCGGCGGGGAGCGGGGACCGCCGAGACCCCTCCCCGGGGCTGCTCGCCCGCGGATCCCCCGGCTCGGTCGCAGAGGGGTCGGTGACCCGCCGGGGTCTGTCGCGGTTTCCCCCCTTCCCCCTCCGCCCTCCCGTGGAGGGTCGAATCCTTGGATCTGTGCCCAGCGGAAGGAAAGGGAAGCTCAGCTGGATGGGAAGAAAATCTTCTCCAGTAGCTTTTGTTGCTCTTTCGGTTGTTTCTTAGTCGCTGTGGTTCCAGGGAGCGTTTATATTCTTCAGAGTGTTCTTCTTGGAGAGAGGCCTAAAAATGTCACTGTGTTCTTGTTTTGGTTGTTGGTTTTTTGTTTTTGTGTTGTTGTTTTTTTTTTTTCTCCTTCAAGGCCAATGCTGTATCAGCCCATCTGTTCTGTGAGTTAATGACTTCCCATATTTTGAGGTGCAGCCAACCAAGTCATCAGCCTCCTGAGCCTTTGGCTGTGGCTTTTGTAAACCATAGTTCATTAACAAACTTTGCCTCGCAGGTTGTTTCTTTTCCTCTTTCTTTCTTTCTCCCCCCCTTACTTAAGTAAGGTCCAGTTACTTAAGTAACTGAGGTCTAGTACACGGCAGTTTTTGTGGACAAAAGGGGCTTTGTCATGTGGAATTGTTTTTATTTGTGATGCAAAGAGGCTGCGCTGACAGAGCTGAGGCTCTGCCTGTGTGGCAGGAGTCCATGGGCTGCAGCTTTGGCTCTCTCTCAGCTCTTGCTTTGGCCTAGCCCTTGTTTAAAATAAAGGAAGAAACCCCCAGACTTTCTTGCTGTGTGCTAGGCAAGCAGGCATGTGTTTCTGTGGGAACTAAATTACTCCAGCATCTGAAACACGGTGGGTTAAGAGGAGATGAGTGCTGAAAGAGGAAAAGGGTCAGAAAATGTGTGTAAGTGCTTTTGTAAACATGCTAAGGAGCAGGCTTAATTTTAGCCTTAATGTGGCATCTCTTTTCCAAACAGAGTAACATTTGTTAGAGCTTAGCACAGGCACTGTTTTACAAAAAAGGAAACCCCAAGAACAAAATTGCATATTGGTCTTGTGTAATCTGGTGATCTACAGAGTTGTCTTGGCAGAATTATTTAGCTTCTCTCGACTATAACTTAAAAAAAATTTCAACTACCTGTGTGGGTTTTGTAGCATTCTATAATTTTAATGCCTAAGATCCATTATAATTCAAAAATCCTTTTGCTAGAAAAATAGATATGGAATTTATTTTTTTAAATCATTTTGCACACATTTGCTCTTGCAGCTCTGACCGTAACATGTCTGCAATCATTTGTGATACATAAGAATTACAAACAGCCTGGAGAGGAGCAGAACTTACTCTTTCTAGATAAAACCATCTGTCTTGTTTCAAGAAACTGAGAACACTTTGTAATTTTCCCCGTACAAGGGTGTTGCAGAGTCCTTTATCCTCAGATTTCCATGGATCTTGCACTGCCCTATGTTCTGGTGAGCATGACCTGCGGGTGCTGTAGCTGTGCTGTGGCAGCTCAGGATGGACTGTCCAGACTGGGTGATGTGGGACAGTGTTGGGTTGACCAGTTCCAGATCTCTGCTGCTACAGGTAGCTCTGTCAAATGGTAACAAAAATGGTTCCAAAAATACGAGCTCCAGGTGGAAGTGGATTTGTTGTCCTCAAGTGTAGCTTTCCAGTTGAAGAAGTGAAGTTTGTCACTCTGTCTTCTGAGTTTCTCTGCTAAACAAGATGAACTCTCTCAGTCTCCTTTGGTTGTGTTTTTTTATTTTCTCGTTCATGCTGACGGCCTTTGCCTGCACCACCTTTAGTCTTTATCTTTCTAGAAGGTGAGTGAGCAGAATCACACAAACTTCCAGTTGAGTGCTCGGCAGATCCATCTTCAAAGGGACTTACCCATTTTAGCTGATTTTAGTGTGATTTTCTAAAAGTTGTAGCAGCTGCAGTTGTCAGCGGAAGAAGAAATCTGGTGAGCTGTGCCAGGGTTTAGCTGTCATGGGGCTTTGAGGAGCCAGTTCTTTTAGTCTGTGCATTACAAGGTCTTGGAGGAGTTGTTGTGTCCGTGTGCAGCCTACTGAGCAGACAGCTTTTACAGCTGGTGACACCAGTCCAGCGAGGGTAACTGTTCTAATGACCTTTCAAAGTCAGACTAGTGGGCAGTAGAAGTGCATATTTTTATTAATAACTGCCTTTTGTGGTCTTTCTTGGTAAGTTTTGTCTGTAAATAGGTTGCATTAAAGCTACTCTTGGCATTGGATGTCAGGCTGCTTCGAGCTCTGAGTCAAGGAATGGGCTATAAATGTGGACATAGAAAATAAATAGGAAAGTATTCTGTAGTGAAAGTTGTTTTGAGAGTCTAGAAGAGGATGTTTATAAATAGTGAATTTCCTGTGGTTAAACATTTTTCACCCCCTCTACAGTTAATGGCTTTGTTTCCCTACAGCTGCCGGAGTTTGGTCATTCTAATAATTGTAGTTTGTTGCTTGTTCAGCAGAAGGAATGTATGTTAGGTCCAAAAAAAAAGTATCAAATTATTATCTCTGCTCTAAGGAGCTCTACCCTTTGAGCACACGCTGCTTGCGTGTATTTGTGCTCCCAACCCTAGGAACTGAAGATGGAGAGGGAATGAGGTAAGGACAACACCCAGCACAGCCTGAGAATCAGGATGTGTGATGAGACCGTCACTGTTGGCATCAAAGCTGTAGGAAGCAAATGGTTAGTCCAAGGAAGTGAACGACAGGAGCAGCTGGTGGCATGGATGGCTTGAGGACAAATATGAGTTCTGAATCACTTGTACCCACGGTGATGTTATAAACTGGTGGTTTGGACAAAAAGAAGAGGGACAAATTGGAAGATAATGCACTTCTTAGATATAGGCAGGAGATGCTGTTCAGGAAGGGGAAGTCATCCCTGTGGGATGCAAAGCAGGGTGACTGGTTATCATCATTGATCAAAAGGAGACAATGGATTAGCAGTAGTTAAATTGGATAAGTGATGGGGAAAAGATGTAGGGCTAACCTTATTTGGAAGGGTGGTTGTGTTGGCAAATAGTCAAAGATATTTTTGTATGAGCCTCTAAATAGTACAAGGATTTTGGAGGACAGGCCTTGAATCGAAGGCTGTAGAAACAGCAAGAGTCCTTGCTAAACTTCACATCACTAACCACAACAGCTTCATACAAAAAGCATCTGTCCTTAAAAGCTGACTTCAAAAATTTAACACAGATAAGGAATAAACAAAATCTAACTTTAGGTGAAAGGAAGGGGCACCTGATAATATGTTTGCTAGCAGGTGAACTTGAAAAATACCAGCTCTTGTCTCTGATTTCACAAGATCATGAGAGTTTTGAGGGCTGATGAAATGCAGCACAGCTGATCGAGATTGTTCCATGTCCCAGTTTGGTTTCACAACCTTCTTTTCCATTTGCATTATTTCACAATAGAGTCCAAGAGGTAAGAAATAAGCATGTAATTTCTTCTTTCCTTGCCTGTTAAGCCTTAAACTTCAGAAGGGTAGACAGTCATAATTCTACACTTGAGCTGCACCTTGCTGTGTTGCTCACTAATATATAAGGAATTTTAAACTGGGATAATGACTTTGCTTTGGTTGCAACACTGCATTTTAATGCACTTCACCATTTGGCTGTTTTCCCTCACTGATTGATATTTTGGGTGTGTTTTTTTTATGTTCCCTCCAGTTGAGGGAATACAACGTGCATTTATTTTTGGTGATGCTGTTTATAAACATGCACTCTTACATGTGTATGTTACAAATGTCTATTTTAAAGAAAAAACTGACTAAAGTCTTAGAGCATCTTTAGCAACTGATGGCACACAACTCCTAAGTTTTGGGTTGCCGTTCTGAGTGTGTGTTCCTCTAGCAAAATTAGAGTTGATGGCATATCCACAGGCTGGGGCTGTTGGAAAGCCTTAGGAGCTATATATGTGAAGCAGTATTAAAAAATGAGATGGTTTTCTGGAGACTAGATTGTGTAGAGAGATTTCTGGTGGTAAGCCAGGCAATCCAGCAATAAGGAATAGAGAGAAAGCTGACCTTAGGAGTCTGCCTTGGCTCTGCAACTTTCACCTCTAGAACTACTTTTGGTCTGTAAATTGTTTTTCGTATAAAGTGAGTAGTGGTGATGTGAAGAGGGGAACTGAGCATTGTGCCATTGGGAAACCGATATATGTAGCATTTATATTAAATATATGTACCTTGTGGGTATGCTTGGGTGTTTTTATTAGTCCACTTCCTCGTTGTAAACTTGCTTACATTTCTTCAGGGGAAAATGTAATTCATGAGACGCTGACATTTTAAAATACCGTCACTAGAATGAATATTCCTCCCCACCTGCAGTGAGTGTTGGCAACACTTTGTTGAGAAGGCTGTGGCTTAGTCAGATAAAGTGAAAGATAATTAATTTTTAAAATAATTTTGAGTATTTGATACATCCTCAGAACATGGCATTTTGTTCTGGTCTTGACTTTTTATTGAGCTAATGAGCAAACAGGATCATAAGGAAGAAAATAAACCCATGTCTGCTGTTTTGAGTCTTATGTGTGTTGTTGAGGATGCTACACTGAAGTACATAAAAAACAAGATATCTGCTTTTTTTTGCTTTTGGTTTTAGTCCTGTCATTTAGCTGTTAACATCTGTTTTGGCCAGCACAGGTACCTTTGGCTTCTACTTCCAAATACATAGGTGTGTTTGTCACTAAGTGCCACCTGTGTAGGTGATACTGGACTGCATGGTGGCCATCTAAACCAGAACATCAAACATTTTTTAGTGCCCTGAATTTTAGATTGTGAAAATTCATCTTCTTGTTAAAGACAAGCACTAATGGGTGGTATGTGCTGTAGCACCATGTGCTGTGTAGTGTTGTTCACAGGGCTGTGACATTATGTAAAAGCAGAGTATTTGGGATCATTGGGATCAGTGGTATTCCTCCTTTTGGTGTGCAGGGCATCTGTCTTACTTGTATCTGTAGAGGAAAAGCACTCCCAGTTAGCCTGGCACCTGATCAGAGCAGGTTTGCTACTTGTTTGATTGGGATAATTCCCTTGGTTTCTGCTTTATGGCTACCACTAGATAGTGGTGCACAGAGCAACTGGAATAACAAGTGGGGTGTGCACCTTAAACTGGACACAGAGGGCTCCAGTAAAGGCAGGTTTTGCTAGTGTTGTACTTTCTTTGAGGAAATTTGTGTAAAAATTTAAGTAAAAATGCACGTGATGCCAGGCTGGCACACTGACTGCTTGGCAATGGGAGGAAACATCCCTTGTGCATGGTGTGTTGATCTGGTTCGCTGCTCGGTGAGAAGATCTGTTACAAACCCCTGCAGGCAGTAGGACTTAATTTAGAATTAGCTGTTGGTGTAATCCGTGAAGCAACTATTTAAGTGTGTTGCAGAGCTCTTCATGGTGGCTTCCCAGTCCTTGGTTTTGCTCCAGTACAGGTTTATTGTTACATTACCAGAAGACAAATGTTCTGTGAGAAGGTTAAATTTGTGTGGCTGACCCCAGCAGAAGAAGAGAAAAAAAAAAAAGCTCTTAGTATAGTGTCTGGAATGGGTAGAAAGGCCTGTTTTAGCACAGTTCTTTGCAGAACAGGAGGACCTGAGGCTGTGCACAGAGCCTTTGTGTACAGATCCTGGTTTGTCTTTTGCAGCTCTTAATTCACTGCTTATACTGAAAATCTGTTCAAAACTCGAACTAGGTGTTTCGGGTGAAGAACTCTTCAAACTGGCTTTGAAGAGCAGTGTTTTCCCCTAAAACTTCTAGGGGCTCAGGCATTTCTAACATCTCAATACTTTATTTTACTGCCCTTAAAACTGGAAGCAAAGCTGTTAAGCTTAGTAAATGCTGTACCACTGGCACTTCATAGACTTTGTTTTCCCAGAGACTTCCTTCCCCCTCTTGGAGAGCGGTTCACAGCCTGAACTTATGACAAAGAGGAAAAGGGACAAGAAAATATTATCTTTCTTGTTTATAGGCTTTTGCACAGAGGAACTGACTCTGAGGGCTTTTATCAGTGTCCTTCCGGAGACTTTGACATGTTTGGATGGATCTGTTTTGGTTTACATTTAGGTCCCTGTAACTTTCAGTTCATGGAGTAATTGCCTGTTTCATGGCTTTGAGGTTGGGTACCACTTTGTCTCCTCTCTCATGAAAAGTGCTGTATTTTTAATAGGTTTGGGTTTGGTTTTGTGGTTTGTTTTTTTTTTTTTCTTTCCAATGAGTGTTTTAAGAAAGCACATCTGCCTTTACTAATCTGTTGGCCTTTTCCAATTTATTATTTGTGCAAATGACTTTGTGAGGTTGGACTTTGTCAATCCAAGATTTGAGAATCTTGGGCAGTCACAGTGCTTTGTACAGCAGTTTAGTTATGCCTTAGAGATAAACCCTGAGATTTAATCTTTTGAAGTGAATGGATGTCACTGAGGAAATTGTTAGACATGTGGATTGTGTAGAAATTAATTCCCTTGAAAACAGGAGGTGGAGGGAGCTGGTGGTATCTTTGCATCACTTTAATATCTGCTTTCTTTTTAGGCAGTTCCTTGTAGCTGTGGTAGATTCATGCAAGGTATCCTTAATTTTGTGCCGTCAAAATGTTAAAAAACTTGTCATTTGAAAGGAAATGCCTCAAGGTCTTCAGTCTGTACATATAATTCCTTCAACTTCCTACACTGTTGGGTTTTTTAAATTAAACACTCTGATTATGAGTATTTTTGTACATATATCTGTATCAGATTATTGTATTTGATTATGTAGAATACTTGTGCTTTATTCCCAGTAACAGCCAAAATGAGCTCTGCTCAAGAGAGATTTTTATTGGTAATAATATTTAAAAGAGAAATAATAAATAGTGAATACCCTGTTTTACTGTAATAAGGTGCATCTGTCATGCTTGTTTTGTTCAAAAGCAAGAAAAAAGTTGAGCAGTGTTGAGGTCTTGTCTTAGAGATATAAAAATTAACTAAAAATTGCCTACACCTTGCTGTTTCCTTTCAATGCAAGCACTGAACTGGGGTGCACAGGTGTATAAGATGTCAGTGTCCTTATTTTTTGTATGCAAATACGTAGATTTCTTGTTTCCTGCCTGTATACAACTCATGTGTCCAGCACTGCACTACCACTGAGTCGCCCTTCCGAAATTCAGCACAGCATAAGAAACCTGGTTAGGTCCACTTTACTCCTGTAGGATCCCCTGGAATAGTGAGGCACAGTGCATGAGCTGCTTGGATGGTCACTTCCTCAGAGAGCACACAGAGACTAATTATTGCAGTAATATTTCCACTGCAATAGGAGCCTTTGCTTTGTGGGGATATTAACGGTAAATCCTAGTTTTCTGTGTTTCTGTTTCAGTATGTATGACCAATTGCCCTACTCTGATTGTCATGGTGGGTCTCCCAGCAAGAGGAAAAACCTACATCTCGAAGAAGCTGACACGCTATTTAAATTGGATTGGAGTGCCTACAAAAGGTGATGGGTTTACTTTTGTTTACATCAGAAGGACAGGGCAGGCGTCAGGTGTTTTAAAAACCCAATTTCCAGTAATTTTGTTGCTAACATTGACTACTTTAAAATCCTGCTTTTGTATTTTTAAGCAATAACATACACATGCTCTCTGTCCTATTTAAATGTTAACCAATCTTTTGTATTTTTAAGCAATAACATACACATGCTCTCTGTCCTATTTAAATGTTAACCAATTTCTGGCAACTATTTATTTACCTCCTTGTTCTGCCAGGTACCTAAATCAACTTTTTTTTCCCTTATTCCTTACCACTGCCCTTTATTTTCATTTATTTAATTATTTTTTCCTGCTATTCCTTCCCCATTCTTTATGTGGGTGAAGATGAATCTTGTTTACAAGCAGCTGTGCAGTCAGCACTTCTGGATTAAACTTCTGACTTCTCTGTCGTTTTTTCTCTGTGAACTTTGTGCCACATGTAATTCTCTGTCCGCTTCTTTGTTTAACTGTATTTGTGGAATGATTTACAGTTTTTTGTGTAAATATTTGTGTAAATATTCCTATCCCAAGGAACTGAGGCAGCCACTTGCTACTCGTTATCACTATCTTAAGGATTTATATCAATGTTTTGAGCAGTAAATGGTTCAGGTTGGCTGTGACAAGGACCTGACTGTCCTGCGTCATTCCTGTGCTCCTGTGGTACCTTGTGGGCCCAGACTGGCAAATAAACAAGACCTAAGTCCATTTGGTCTTTGCCAACCAAAAGAAGGCAACCTTTGCCTTCTCCTGTCTCTGTAGAACAGAAAAAATAGAAAGTTTTAGTGTTCTGTGATCCTGTGTCCAGTGTGGTAATGGTAGCTTTATCATTATGCCTAGTTAATCATTTAAATAACATTAAACATGTGAAATCATACTGAAGTTTTGGCTGGATATTCAGAGATGTGTTTCCTAGTAGCTCTAAGAAGTCAAGACGAAGAGTTCTGGCCTATATTTAAACTGCCTCTTGATTCTAGGGTATAGCTTTTTGAGTTGGCGTTTTCTTGAGCTTTTAGAAACTTGCCCGATGTGCTTTATTTAGAAGAGACATTATGGAGGATATATTATATTGTTTAAGTGTGAGAATTTACAGGATGTTTACAAGATTTAAATTATCACTGTAGTTTGACTGTTTTCACCCAGTTTAACCCTTCTGATGAGCAGTATCAGATACTTGGAGAGTTTGGTTTTATCCATTAGGCTGAAATGGCATAACAGTCTAACTAGTTTAGCCTATATCCAAGCTGATAAAATATATGTGATATAACTATGCTTGTATGTTAGATACACATTTGACCTAAATTTATGTAGATATGTTAAGTTTATATGTCATTGTGTAGAGCACTTCACTGTGTGAACTTTGAAAGGCAGGAGTCCAGTACTGGACAACAACAAGATACTGTCCACATCTGGCTCATGTTTGGTTGAATATGTCCCAAATACAGTAAAATGGGTAGGTGTGGTTTGCCTCAGTTACAGGAAAAGGTCCATGGGCCACTGTGAGCAGCACCTCAGATAACACATGCACTTGTGCTTAATGAAAACTAGAGCACTGCTGCCTAATTTAAAAAAAAAAATACCACATAAAGTTACCATATGAGCTTCCGTCCTAAGTTGCTGATTACTGTTTGTCTTTGTTAGAAAGGGGATGACTTGAGATTCTCTTGGAAAACCACAGAGCCTTCCTGTTTGTGTCATCAATGATGCAGTTGTGCTGAAGTTGAAATCAATGTGAAACCCCTCAGTGCCTGACTGAGGGAATAGATGACACACTGCCTAATGCTTCCAGCTGATGGGACTGAATCAATACAGGATCAGTATCTAGTAGCCCTAACATCTGTTACCCTTTGGCTCTTAATGTCTTAAAATTAGTGTGTGCTTAATTTAAGGAGTGTTCTTGTTCTCTGAGACAGATGGTTCAAATTAGGAGGTTATGTAAACCAGAGGAAAAGATAAATGCCATCTTTCCGTGTAACATTAAGCCAGCTGGAGAGCTCAAGAGCAGAAAGTGGAGGTAAATAGCCCAGGGGTGGTGTTAGTTGAATCATTTCAGCCATCAGTTCTGTGTTTTCTTCCTTCCAAAGTCCGCTGTTGTTTAGAATGTGAAATGGTTAAAAATACTGAGGACTTTTGTCTGGGCTTTTTGAAGGAAATGAGGTCAATTAGATGCCTGAATAGAATTGTGTTGCAATGTGGTTTTTAGATACTAAACCTTGGAAGCTTTTTTGAATAGTTGTGGCTGTGTGGTAGTTGTGATACCCTTTAGCTTTAGGAAACTTTTTCCATAGGGATGGATGCTAATAATAAGGGCAAAAGATTGTCCCACTAGATAGCACTTTTCCTTTGCTGTGCAGGACCCTCTTGCAGTAACTGTTCCTTCCTATGAAATTCATTACTTTTGATTTTTAAAGGTCTATTGCCTGACAACGCTGGCCATCTGATCTTCTTGCATCTTCTGTTTTTCTTACCAGGACCCACCTTTTCCTGTGGCCAGTGATTGTTAAAACCATCACAGAAATAACCTGGGTTGTTCTACAATCCAAGCCATGCAGTTGACCATGAAAAATTCCATCAACACTGCTGAATTCAAACAAAACTTGACTTTTGGGGAAATAAGCAATAGTTATATCTTTATCCTCTGCCCCCAGTCCCAGCAGCAATCTGTATACAGCAGCTGGTTCTTGAGCCGTTTTATTCTATGTCTTTTCTTTTTAATTACAACTCTACAGTTGTGTCTGTTGCTTCTTTTCCTCTTTCCAGAAATGAAGTCTGCCAAATAGCTGTACCTTGGCAGCTTCTCAAACAGAATACTTCAGTGTGATCTACTGTTACAAAAAAAAAAAAAAAAAAAATAGAAAAAGCTTTGTAGTTCAACAGAAAAAAAAGCTATAGGTCAGAAACAACTTAAACATTAATTGCATTTCAGAGACCTACTTTCAGAGCCGTTGAATGAAATTAATTAGGGTTCAGTGTCATTGTCTGCTCCGTAGCAAAACAGAACTGTCTTGCCCTGATGCCATACCCAGTATTGTAACATTATTTTTTTAAATGTTTTGTTTTTTTAGTTTTTACAGTGTAAGGGTTTTTTTTTTTAAATAAATAGAACAGGGGTTGTGAAATAGGACATAGTAATCCTTAAGGAATAGAAGTATTTGAGCGGGGTTCTGAAAACAAGTTTCCACTGCTCGAATTCTAAGTTTTGTTTATCAAAAGCAGGATTGGTTAGTTCTTTTTAGAACTCTTCCTTGCTTAAAGAAGAGCTCTAAGTTTTGGGAGGTGCTGCCAGAGTACTGTTTAACTGTGTATATACACAGAAGAAAAAGCTAGTAATCATAATTATTAATAATTATTAATGCTAGTAGTTATTAGTAGTCCCTCGTAGACTTTGAGTAACCCCTGTAAAGGAGGAGAAGAGTTTCTTTTTGTTGACCAGGCAAACTGGCAGAGGCACTTCAATATGGCCAAGTCACTCCACTGAAACTACCTACAGCCCAAATGTTCTTTAGCCATTTCCATGATTTATTGTTGTCTTTGTATTCAAAGCCCCTCAAAACACAGGAAGTAGTATGATATGTTAGCTTAATAAGTGCTAAGTTATTGTATCCTTGCAGGTGGTTTGGTTTCAGAGTTGTCATAACTTTTGTCCTTTTTCCATGACTGTTGTTAGTTCCCACTAACACTTGGTTTCCTCTTGGCAGAGTTTAACGTCGGTCAGTATCGCCGAGATTTGGTGAAAAAGTATAAATCCTTTGAGTTCTTCCTGCCTGACAATGAAGAAGGCTTGAAAATCAGGAAGTAAGTCTTGGTTATGTTTGGTACACAACGCTAATTGTATTAAAATGATGTCCTGTGTAATTTGCTCATGGAGGTGGATTTAAGTTGCATTTTTGTAATGCAAAATGTAAGGGTCAAGAAGACCCTTAGGGAGACTGCAACATGAAATGACAGGGAGAAGACATTCTGTAGAAGCTGGAAAAGTGATTTATTTAGGCTGATTAAAATTTGGAGAGAAGGTTGATTCCTTCTTGATTCCTTTTAACTTTTCAGTAGGCTATGACTACTGTTATTCCTGTAGATATTCTAGGATATTTTCACTCAAAACAAAGCAATTTTAGCAAGTAGTTACTTCTTTTCCTACCTTTTTTAAGGTATCAGTTAATGGACGTGACTCTTTCTGCTACCTAATTCCAAAAATGCCATTTTAGAACTTTTTTTTTTTTTTTTGATCATAAAAAGAAGAGAATAAACACCGCAAATCTTCATTTCTTTTTGGTTTGCATCCTGAAATTTTTCACCTGGAGTGCTTTGAATGGATTTGTCATTACCTATTCAAATGAGCAGGAATCAAACCCTATAATTTTCTCCCTGTAATTGTCTTTCTGTCCACCATGCAGGTGCCTCATGCAGTCAGTCAATGCACTGCTTCTAAAATTGCCATGTTTTGCTAATGCTGCACAAAGCAAGGTCAGAACCAGTGTGAACATCTGTGTGCACATGAAGCATTTGAGTCTCTCCTCATCTGGAAAGAGGCTGTGCTTCAATGTAGAGACAGACCTTGAGAAGAAAGGTTAGATGAAGAGACAGGTCTCTTGATTTTAATTCGACATACACTGTACTTTTTAATATGTTCAGGAAAGCATTTAAGAGTGTGCAGCACGAAATGAGAAGGAACAGAAATCTGAGAGGAATGGAAATATTTTTTTTATTTAGGCTACATGAAATGTGGACTGTTTTGTTCTTAGTTCAGCTTCAGCTCAAGAGCCAAAAATGTCTGGACTTTCTTTTGTGGCTGTTCCTCCCCTTGTCCTCTCTCTCCCTTCCCTTTCCCCCTCAGCAGCCCTGAGTGCTGCTAATGCCAAATAGAACAACTTGCATAAGAACCTCCTAATCTTCTGGGAGTAAGGAGTTGCTCTGAGAGGTGCATTACCCTTGCAAGCCACTACCTTTTGCTTACAGGTAGAACCAAACCTTTTAACGTGCCTCCGTGTCACCTCTTAGACCTAATGGTGGGGGATGTAACATGAAAAAGGGCTGTGTGAGCTAATCTGCCTGCTTAGCAATGAGTAAAAAGGGTTTATATTTATTCAGTGAAGATTTGACTGTTGAATCTCAGCTCCTGACATCTGTTAAATGTGCTGATGTGGAAATACTGTCAGGATTGGAAAGCCTTCATTTCTCTTTTAAGATAAAGCTGTGCGTGCAGAATGTGGTAAATAGAAGAGTTATGAGTTTCAGTCTGGAAGTCAAAATCGAGGAGTAATGCACAGAAGGGCTGTTGAAATGGTCAGGCTTTTATGTTGGTACTGCAAAGAGACTGCACTAACTGGAAATAAATGGGGCACTGTTCTACTAACAAGTAAATCGTGTACAGTGTTAATGTTGCCCTCCAGCATTATTGATGTGTTAGGAATCACAATGGACTTTGAAGATAATACTAATTCTGGGGACATAGGAAGGTTGCAAATGAATGTGTTCTTGTTCAGATTTAACACAAGTGTAGGGGTGGGGTTTTTTGGTATTTATGTCCTTAACTGCCTCCAGCACTAATTACACTGGGTTGGTGACTGCAATATTTTCAATTATTTTCACCCTAATACTTTGTTTTACTCTCTGTTTCAACCCATGTTTTTTTACATAAGCAGTTTTCACACAGTAGCTCAAAAGAGAAGAAGTAGATTGGTAAGAAATAGTTGTCTCTTCACCTTAACTTAGGGCCACAAGATAAGAGCCTTAAGTTGGCTTAATTTATTTATTCCCTCCTCCCCCCCTTTGAGAACCAAATTAAGAAGCAAATATCTGAATAGCTAATTGGGGAATGAATACAGTTGCAGAGATGATTCAGTGATGTTACTTTGGATCAGTGAAAGTTTCTCCTGGTCACCAGAGCTCTGGTGGCTGTTCTGTGGGGATGTGAAGGTGTATCAGTTACACAGAGGAGCCAGATGACGTGACCGTGTTTCCTTGGTATGGCTTGGTTGTTCTCAGTTGGTTTTTCCCATGCTTGGAGGGGGACTGTGCTTTTGAGATAAATTATCTAACGTTTGCAGGGCACAAAAGCATTAATAAAATGGCTTGAGCTGTTATTTGACTTTTACTCTCTCTCATTTTTAAGACAGTGTGCCTTAGCAGCGCTGAATGACGTCCGGCAGTACCTCAGTGAAGAAAACGGGCACGTGGCTGTAAGTTTCTTGTTGAGGACACATTCTTGAGATGCTTCTGTTCTTAACAGTGTGTGTCTGCTGGATAATACACAGACTGAGTAATTCCAATAGCTCTTCAGTTTATCAGATTTTTTTCTTTGGCAGTTGTGTGTTAGATCTGCCTGTTGCTGGAAGGAGCACTTGATTTCAAGGTGATGATGCCATATGAGCAGCTACCTTTGATTTGAGGGGTTAGCTGGGAAGAGGGCAGCAAGAAAAATGTCCCCCTTCTCTCCATGTTGTATAATGTACCGTTAAACACATCTGGTGTTTTGCTTGCACCTCTGTTTCTATTTGATGATCTGGTGTTCCAAGTGGAAGGTAGAGACTTGCTGAACAAAAAAGTATCCTCTGTATTGCTTGGCAGTTGTGTTACTGGCATGAGAAATCTCTGAAGAGAGCAGGAGAAACATCATAATAAATTGATGCATACCTGAGTATTTAATAATGGGATGCAAAACAACAGCTCTTCAATTATTGTCATTGCATATTCATTCAGATTAATTTGCGTAATGTTTTTCTTAAGACTACTGACACAACTCTGGTGTTTTCATTAACTAATCAGGGAAAATCATTAACTGTATCTGTAAATTCTGCTGGAGACATAAAGGAAATGTTATACTTTAGCAAGCTTCATTCTTAAATAAAACACTGATATGTTCAGAGCTAAATGTAAGTCCTTAGAAGAATGACTGCATTGATCGTGTAATCCACGGGCAAGATTTACAACTTTAAAGATTTTCCCTTGCATTTTGAATGGCAGATTCATTGCAGCATCTTTTTTTGTGTGGTAGAACTTAAAACCTATGCAGTAGTATTTAATGATGATAATAGGCCAGAAGGAAGATTCTGTCCTGTATTATGTGGTAGGTTTAAATTCTGGTTGCTCCTTTCAAACCCAGTGTACTGCTAGTAGTGCATTCAAAATATTACTCTTTTTAATATTTAGAAAATAGTATGTGTAGAGTAGGAATGTCTTTGCTTTCCTCTTGAGCATGTTGATGTGGTGGGGTAGAGGGAAGGGGAAGTGTTTCCATTGCTTTCCTTTACATTGTGGGACTTTGAACCCTTATTTTTATTATCACTAACAGACTGTGATGCTTTTCAAATGCCTTTCTCTCTCTCCCTGTAATTATTCCTAGGTCTTTGATGCTACAAACACAACTCGAGAACGTAGAGAAACTATTTATAAATTTGGTGAAGAAAATGGGTATAAGGTGAGTTAGAAGCAAAGCAGCTCTGAGCTAATGCCTGAATAAATAAGGCAGGGATAGTTTTGCCCTTATCTGTACCCTGAGTTTAAGAAGTGCACTAGCACAAGGCACATCCTTCTTAGATGTTTATTAATAATGCATTTTGTATTCCCAAAAATTTTTCTGAATTAAAAGCCATCCCATCCTCATTTTCCTCATCTGTCACATTGGTACTGTTTGGAGCTGTTTTGTGCTGTGGCTTCAATTCTGTCATCCTGGACCTGTAGTTCTGAGTGTACTGTCAGCAAGAACTATTTAAAATACGGTTCTCTGTGCAGTTCCGATATTTACTGCAGGAACAGGGAAGGAATTCTGTGTTTGTTCTGTACAAACCACAAACTTTATGTGGTTTTCTTCCTTCTGTCCAGGATTGTTTGGCATTTAACTGTTCTCCAGTAAAAATCCATTTCCTCTAAACTTACATCTCCATAAACCTTTGACACAGCAAAACACAAACCTCTCTTTAAGGAGGCCACTCCATTAGCTGAGAGAGGCTTCTAAAGTATTATTTCAGAAGCATTAGTTACTGTTTGTTTGGCTGAACATGCATCCTCTGCATTTATTTCTTCTCCTTCCATGCTACATCTTTTTTCTCACTGAAAAATTTTTCCACTCATAAGCATTGTTGGAGAAAAGACTATAAAGAATGATACTTCATGGAATGGTCAGCCAGGAATTTCTGATGAGAGGGTCTGGAGAAACTTCCTGAGTAAATAGAGGGAAGTTTAACATAGGACACTGCTAAAAAGGCCTTAGCATGGAAGTGGGCAATATGCTGCTTGTGTGTGTTGGTCTCCAGAGCTTTTTTAATGTGTTCTTCCTTCCTTCTGTTCATGTGACTTCCATTTGGACTGAAGACTTTTTTTGTGGAGTCAGTGTGTGTTGATCCAGAGGTCATTGCTGCAAACATTGTGGTGAGTATTGTGATGGAGGAAAGTTTGCTTTAACCTCTCTGTATTTTTAGAAGTACGTTGTAAGAACTTCCAATAGCAGAAAACCCCCACATTAGCTCCCATTAATGGAACAGTTTTTATTTATTTTCCTGTCCATGTGACTGTTACTAACTCAGAAGTTTAATTTCTCTGAAGAATAATTATTTTTGCTTTACCTGTATTTTAATTAATTTCCAGACAAAGCTTCTTGTTGTGTTCTTCCCCTTCCTATTTCTTTAGACGTCCATGAAAAAGGGAAAGAAACTTATGTACTGCTCTCCTGCTTTTATTTTAAACAGCAAGTGAAGCTGGGTAGTCCTGACTATGTTGATTGTAGTAATGATGAAGCAACAGAAGACTTCATGAAAAGAATAGAGTGCTACAAGAACTCATATGAGACATTAGATGAAACTCTGGACAAGTAAGTGATGAAACAATACTGTGATCACAACTGGTGATCCAGTATTATTAAAATGTTTTCTTAAAGGTTAGAGCATCCTGTAGTGGGGATTAGGGCTTTCAAGACGTTTTTTAGTGGCTTCAGCTCTCTTTCCTTTGGCAAATTAGAGACAGTTGACTCAGGGAGTGTAGCCTGGAAACTTCCTTGTTTGAGGAAAATTGGCTAACAAGTCTACTCTTGGACAATATTTTTTTTTTATTTTCCCACTTGGAGAATGGTATGATTCTTCTGGGATAGAACCAGCATTTAGGACTTATTCCAGACTTGCTACAGTGATTGGTTGGTACTTGTTTCTTTAGTATGTAGAGGAGACTTGAGTGATTTGTAAGCATAACTTAATTGGTTGGCATGGTTAAGATTAATTATGAACACATCACTCTTAAAAATGTGACTTCGAAATTTATTTATTTGTGCTTGCAAATTACCCTGCAGATTCAGGACTGTGAGAAACTGTCTTAGCTAGGTTGTTTATCCTCATGCCAAAGCATTCTTCTGTTCCTCGTTAACTTTGAACTCTTGAAAGTAAGGTAGGGATGAACCATGCGAGGAGGAGCCCCGTTTCTCTTGCTACACTCCAGGATTTCAGGGTGGGATTTGGGGCTGCAGTCATACCAGGTGATCCTGGGTTGTTCCAGGACCAGAGCTGCAGAGAAGGCTGAGCTGCATTTTAATGTAATTGGGTGGCAGCAGCGTGAAGCTGGTTCAGTCGGCTCAGTTCATGCGTGTAATTTCTGTGATGGACCTAATGGTTGTGCCTGGCTGGAATAGTAATGATTAACTCCAAAGAACACTAGCAGGGATGAGGTGATGCTCATTTCTCATCACCTTCATTTGATTTTAGTATAAATTTTCATGTTTCATTGTGGTATGAGGTCTCAAATCCATCTCTAGAAACCAACAGCGGTTATTTTCAGCTTATTAGACTTTTCCTTGTCTAAACTAGAGGCCACTCTAAAATTATAGCTCAGATGAGAAAGAATAAGCAGTGAGAGTTGAAATTATTAGCTGTCTGATGCTGAGAGAAGGTAGTGGTGGGGTAAATCACAGTACTGTTAATAAGTAGTTGTTGATAGAGCGGTTGAGAAAACATCTTGCGTCAGACTCGTCCCTGGTCCTTCTGATACCCTGGTTTTTCTGGAGGGATTAACTGAGATGGGGAAATAGTGACTGTGCCTTTTGGCCCTGGGTGCAATCAGACACTGAGGGAAAGTGTTTGTAACCTGGAAAAAAATATCAGGTATTGTAAAATAACTGGATATCTTATTCAACTGTGGTAACTTCAGTGACTCCACTGAATCTTTCTTTCAGTGGGAGGGCTGTGTTTCGCCAAGAGTAGGATCTAGATTTGGACAAAGAGCAAGTAAAGGGAACAGAAAAGAAAGTTATGTGAAAGGAATAGAGTTCATCCTGTACCTTTGGAGTAATGCATTGTTTCTTAGGACTAATGCATATTCCATGAGTGTTAGAGGATTTTTTCATTCCATTGGCTTGTTGCCCCTTTGTTTTATAATGAGAAGAGAGGGTGGAAAGATCATTGTACGTGCTAATAGAAACTATGTGGAATCTTACTACTTTTTTTTTTCCCTCCTTTTATTTGCTCATGAAAGGGATCTTTCTTACATTAAAATTATGGATGTCGGAAGGAGTTATCTTGTGAACAGAGTGATGGATCACATCCAGAGCCGGATTGTCTACTACCTCATGAATATCCATGTGACTCCTCGGTCAATCTACCTCTGTCGACATGGAGAAAGTGAACTCAATCTGAAAGGGAGAATAGGAGGAGATCCTGGGCTGTCTGTCAGGGGGAAAGAAGTACGTACCTGCTGGACAAGCGTGGCGGGGTTTTGTGTGGGTCTGTGCTGTGTAATTACAGCTTTCTTCCTCTACAGCCTTTCCTCTCAACATGTTTAAGAAGGGCTTTTTTTAGTTGCCTGTTTGGGTGGTGGAAACAGGGTGGACACTTTGTGTGTTGTGATTTGGTATGTGCTCTTTTATCTGTTTGTCTTTCTGTTGGCTGAAATTCCTCTTTATCCTGCAGCACAAAGTGCAGTTGGCGAGAGGGCTTTATTTTTTAACTGTATCTTTGTAAAATCCTGACTAGTTGGATAATTGGGAAAATACACAAGTTAAAGCTGAAAGGAAAATTCCTGGAAATGAAGTTAGGAACCGCAGAAAACTTGTATTTTCCTTGTACTACTTTTCTTTCCTCTCCTCTTGCACTTGGATAATGGAGTGTGTTGTATTTCTTAGCGAAAACTTTGACAGCATTTTGGAAAAGTTATAATGAGTTTACAGAGGCTAGAGCCGGTGTATTCCAAAGGGAACACAGTGTGTTGGCTCTGAGCCCTCATCCAGTGTCTCATGGTTTTTCTTTCAGTTTGCCAAAAGCTTGGCACAGTTTATTAATGAGCAAAATATCAAAGATCTGAAAGTTTGGACGAGCCAGATGAAAAGGACGATTCAGACTGCTGAAGCCTTGGGAGTGCCTTATGAGCAGTGGAAGGTTTTGAACGAGATAGATGCAGTAAGTTCTTCTCTTTAAAGCGTCTAATAAGTTGCTTTGATTGCTAGGGATGAAGGAAGTACTTAGTATTTTAATAATATGCCTTTTATGGGATGGAAAGTCATTGAAGCTGCTTCTAGAGGCTGGAAAAATTGTCATTAATTCCTGTTAACAAGGCTAAGCATTTTATTAAATTTTGCCATAGTTAATATTTTCTTGCTGTGTCTTTCCCAGTAAAACATTTCCCTGCAGAAACCAAAATGTTATGAAGTTTTGGGTAAGTGGGGGTTGGAAAGAAGTTTAGGGTAGGTGTGGCTTGCTAGTTGGCATTTTCCAGCTGCACCTCTAAGATATATAAGCAGGCTTAATAGATGAAATGTGACCTTGCTTGCCCATGTATGTAACTTCACCTATATAGGGATTAAATGATTCCTTCTAGCCACCTCTGAGTCCAGCTGAGTGTCCTGTTTACCACGTGTGACAATTTTAAGTGTCAGAGTAACAAAATGAAATTGTTAAAGGTTATTTATATATGGTTTTATTTAACAGTGATATCTGCTTTTGGCACTGCTGGAAATACGTAGGTTTTAATTATTTTCATAACCTACAGGGAGTGTGTGAAGAAATGACATATGAAGAAATACAGGAAAATTACCCACTTGAATTTGCACTGAGAGACCAAGACAAATACAGATACAGATACCCTAAAGGGGAGGTACGCTATTTTTAATTTTTTAAGGTGAAGGGCTTTCTTGTCTTCTTGAATACATGCATGCTGGCCTTAGGAAAAATAAATTTTAAAATTAATGAAAAGGTTATTTGTTGTACTTTCTCCACAGGAAAGTACATCGGAGCTTGCAACGATTGAGCCCAGACCATTTAAATTGATTCAGGGCTTGAAAAATAGAACAGTAAATTTAGAAAAAACAGTGGAGAGCTTTGATCTTGTGGGCATGGTTCCTGTGCTGGTCCTGCAGTGATAAAGCAGGAAGAATTGCAAGGCTTCAGCTGTTGCATATGCAAAAATACTGCCAAGTTGGGCAGTTTCTATTCACCCTTGCTCTGGGTGATGGCTGTTTTGGAGGCAGCTCTGGATGAAATGCTGGGGGAATCTCAAGCCACGTTGGTCTTTCACTTTATTACACTCCTTGCCTCTGGGAAAATCACTTGCTGACAGCTTTTCTGAAGCAACCCCATTACAGTGCAGCAATTACCAGATGGTCACAGGGTCTGTCTGTGGGTGCTGAAGGCTCAGGATTCTGGGCAGCAGGGTGGAGGAGTAATTGGACCAGCTGCTCGCTGTTTGTGTCATGGGGAACCAGAGCTCTGTCTTCTTCCTCAGCAGTCAGGAGCAATCACTGTGATAAGAGCAGCGTTCCTGGGAGTGTGACCCCGGTCTTACTAATGAGGCAGTCATTAAGCTGCTGAGTTCTCCTAATCCATTTGAACAAGGACTGTTTGTTTTTCAAACCGGTGCCGTCCTCCGGGGACGGTGACAAACATTTCAAACTCCCTCAGTGCCTTGGGGTGATTAGCTGAGCTCAGCCGTTAGTCAAAGGTAGATTTGTGTGTTTGTCAAAGGCAGTTTTGTGTCCCTGGTAACAGTCCGAGGGGTTTTGCACAGCTCGCTGGAGACCAGGGGCTTCCTCTTGCCCAGGGCTCGATCAGCAGGGGCTTTCCATCCTGCCTTGGGACCAGGGCAAAGGCTTTTGCGGTGGTCAGTCCCTGTTTTTCTGGGTGATCTGGCGAGTTCTCTGCATTTACACTGCATGACGTGTTTTGGAAGTGTTGTCTTTACTGTGGACATGAAAATTGACTTAATCATGCACAAGCAGAAACCCTGCTGTTTACCAGCAACAACATTCCTGCAGCAGATTCCCTGTGCACATGCGAGAGCATCCATTCTCCTCACTCTGTGACTTCTGGTGGGATGGTGGTTGCTGTCACCAGGCCACTTCAACAAGCCCTTGGTTTGTTTTCAAAGGGCAGCCTGAACAAGTCGGGCTTTGTAAAGTCTTTGAGTGCTTACTGTAGGCTGGGCTTCCCAGATTTTTGCTTGGAAGAGGGATGCTTTTGAAGATGAGGTATGGAAAGCGATGTGCAAGACTTAACCTGTATATTTGCAGATGATGTGAATTAAATTCTAGGCATTCTGTGGAAATTCTTGATCAAAGTGGCTAATTTAATAAAGCTTTTCCATGAGGGAGATTTATTTTATGTGTCTGCACTTTGATAGTCTGGAAGACCCAAGCTGTGTGCTCAATTTAAGGAAAATTATTATTGCAGTGTTTGTCTGTGCACTAATATATAGAAGATGACTGATATGAAAGTAAGATCCCCTGTATATCCATACACGGTTCAAAGAGTTTTCCCTTTTTAATGTGCTGTGTATTTCTCCTCCCCACCCAGTCCTATGAAGATCTTGTTCAGAGACTGGAGCCGGTAATTATGGAGCTTGAAAGGCAGGAAAATGTGCTTGTCATATGTCACCAAGCTGTCATGCGCTGTTTGCTCGCATATTTTCTTGACAAGCCCGCAGGTAAGTCTTCCTTGTTATATTACAGTTGGTCTGTTTTTTGAAAATTAACTGATTAAGCTTCCAAACAGTAAATTCTATCAGTTTCCTTTATCATCAGGGGGTGGCTGTGTTAGGCCAGTACCCAAGTGTAATTTTTTTATATTTGACCCACATGTGAATCTTGGTAGTTGATGTTATTGAGCTGCTCCTCACCTGAAACAGTGATGCTTTTTTGCTCTGTTTGATTAGCATCTCTGTTTGCATGCTAGGGAAGAAAGCAGATACAATGTCAGATAAAAACTCATTTAAGTGGTTGACCTGTAACATAATAGAGAAGTTATTTGTAACCTGTGTTTCATATGTAATTTGTGGTTTGATTTCTCAGAACAACTCCCTTACCTGAAGTGCCCACTGCATACTGTCTTAAAGCTAACCCCGGTGGCTTATGGTAAGTGGAATTAAGTGTATGTAATATATAAGTCTAACTGTGCTGTCTTTGTCATCAGGAAAGGTTGTGAAGCATTTAAATCAAACCTAAGTTTATTTTGCATTAAAATGGAATTGAACTGTTGGGTCTGACATTTCCTGTATGCCTGCCCAGCTTTGGTTAGAATCGATGAATCCTTTGGGTTACATTTGCTTTGCCTTATGCCAGGAAATACGTATGTGTTGGTGAAGGCCTGGAACCACCAGAGGCTGTAAGTGCTAGAAGAGAGGTCTGTGCTCAGTTCATGTGCTATTTCACTACTTCTTCTGGCAAACCCATGCATTTACACGTCTGGTACAGCAAGATCTCATTTTTCATTGATGTATTGGAGGGTATTGCTTTTCAGAAGACAGGCCAATTTACACTTTTATAGGTTTATCATCTTACAAAAGGTGTTCCCTTAGCCTTTAATAGCTTTGTTCTCTTTTCCTGAAGTATTTTTTTCATGGACCTTCAGAGTACCACATGCATCACCTTGTTTGTTGATGTTGGCATCGTTTTTCAGCAGCTGTTACCAGTGCTTGGCTCAGGGCCTTTCACTGGGCTCCTCTGCCAGCTTGGGCAGTGTGGGGTGTGGGTTGTAACATGCTCTGTTTTGGGTTTTAGGCTGATTGCTGATGAGGTTTTGTGTGTCTTTCAACTTCAGCTTGATATGTACCTGCTGTTAGTTTAAGTGATGGCTGAGTTATATCTGCTGATATTTCATCACACTTCAGAAGATCATCTACAGACAGAGAACTATCGGCACATCTCACCAGGAAATCGATGCCCCAAAATGCTAGTCCAGTCATTAATCAGAAGTGCAAAGCTGTCTTTGATTATCAGCTTTGAAAAGTAGCGCTCTAGACCTGTATTTTGTTTAATTGTTAAGTTTCAAAAAAAGGTTGAAACAAAGTACATTACAAAACAAAGTAGCTGCCACACTGGGAAATCTGCCTGAAGAGATTTTTCTCATTTAATTGCTGCATTGTCCTACAGTAACAACTGCCTGTGCTGTGGTGACATCTGGTGTTCCCAACCCTGCATGACAAGCTGGAGTTTTGAAAATAGAGATTTAGAGCAGTTAAAACTTCTTTTTTATTTATTTGTTTTGTTTTTTTTTTTTGGCTGGGTTCTCTTTACTCACTAATCTCTGCCTGTTTCCACTGAGAGGTTTTTGTTTGGGATTGTCTTTGGTTTTGTGGGGGTTTTCTGGTGAATTTTTGTTGTGTGTGTTTGTTTGCTTGTCTGATTGGTTGGGGTTTTTTGTGGGTATTTGGGTGACCATTCATAAATTTTAAGAGGGCCTGGATGTTTGCAGTATGTGCTCACACAAAATGAGGAAGGAAACAAAACGGTAGGAAATAACTGTCCTTACCCTTTTGACTTCAGCGAAAGAAATGCCATTGTCCTTTTTTAAAGCATTTGGTATGTATGTCTGATTAGCACATTTCAGTCAACCTTCTTTTTGGAATTCAGCCATCTGAGGACACAGGAGTAAATCGTTTCTACAGTACTGATCTGTGGCATTATTTCAAGCTGATGCATCTCTTGGCTCCAGCGAGGCAGGATGCAGGATCAGACCTGGTGTGTTTGATACCTTCCAGCTAATCCTGTTCTGGGGAAATGCCTCCCCTGGGGGTTTGCTCATCCTGGCACTGGAATCAGCATCATTCCCACCTTGAGTGTCTGATCTGCACTAGGGGAACATCTGTTAGAGCCTGACAGTTGGATTAGGATAAATGAGACCTTTGCCCAGCAATCCAGTGTAGTGATGGTCTGTGTGGGAGCACACAGGAAAGAGAAACTGCAGCTTGCTGTAGGGATGAACTTGGTCATCAGTAATTAAAAATGAGCTGGGAGTATGCACGTTGTGGAGTAACTCATGTCCCTTTAGTTTATATTTAAAGCTTTCCATATGATGCTTTTTTCAGATCTTAAGCTCAGTAAGGACTGAGAGGTCTCTGGAAGTGTCTGCTGTGTAACCAGGCCTTAGTAATGGCCAGCAGCAGGGGCCAGAGCTTGTTTTGGCTTGGTTTCAAGGGTCACAGTGGATCTGTGAATGGAAGGATGACTAAAGGTCCTGTTCCAGTGGGAGGTGTGTGCTTTTCCTCTTTAAAACCTGTTTTATGGTTGAATATTTCTGAGTGCTGGCCCTCCTGCAGTGTTTGCTCGTAGTGTTTGTGACAAATGGGCTTTCTCAGAATAGGTTTCCCTAAAGGAAGGTAAATACTTGCCTTACTAATTTATTTTTTTTTAAGTGCATTGTCTTTCTAAGAAATTAGTTTTTTTCTGTCATGTGCTAATTCTGTGGAGTGTGTTATGACTTCAGGAAATAAGTGAGAAGAAAAATCTGACCACCTGTTTGAGATACAAGATGGTCTCTGTGGTAGGTCAGAGGAACTGACTATTAATGAATGTTGTGTAGAGTGTGAGTAGCTTATAAAGGTCATGCTCATGTGAGATAAAAGTGTTTGGCAATCAGATATTTCTTAAAATGCTGATCCCATGGTGTATTGAGTAATTATGTAATAACCTAAGTTTATACCATCTGGGAAATTGTTGTTTCTTCTGACTGTTTAATTTTTCTTGCTTCACTGGAGTTTTGAATTTTTGAATGTAAAGCAAAAGTTCCTTTTCAGGAGCCAACTTTAAAGTTCCATTTAGCTGGAAGTTAAAACTGTTTTGCAAGTGTAGGGGAATGGGGGTTGCTAACAACACACTGTACCTCTTTGTAGTTGTTTTCATGTTTAAAAATGAGAACAGCATTTACCTTCTGTATTACAATGAAATTCTAAGAAATCTAGGATATTTAAAAACAAAAAAGCTACAAGTAAGAACTTTCTCACTTGAACATTTGTGTATGTTTAAACAAATAAAAATTTGTTTCAAAGAAAATAAGGATAAAGCTAAGGTGAGGAGATGGATTATCAGATTGAGAATAGTTTTCCTCCAGGTGGAATAGATTCATTTCAGTAGCTTTAGCTCCTCAGAATTCAGGAAATCCTGGTATAAATCAGAAGGGGGGAAAGTGATTAACCTTCACCAACTCAAAATTAGATTGCATCTTTACTATAACTTCACTTTTAAAGCAGATTTATTTAAAAATGTGTTTTTTGTCAACAGGATGTAAAGTAGAATCTATATTTCTGAATGTGGAAGCTGTAAACACACACAGAGATAAACCTGAGGTAAGAATATCTCTCAAACTGGAGAACATGATGTAATGTACTGTCTGAGCTGATTTTTGTTGTCCTTGTGGTTAGAAATGATTTGATAACTCAACTGAGAGCGTATTTAATTTTATATATCAAGCTTTACTACTGGTTTACTGTTGGCAGGGGGTAAATCCTTTTTATTGAGCAGATTTATCTTTATTATATGAGTTCGATCTGGAATAGTTTATCTTCAAAAAATGAATGTGAAGGTGAAGATGTGGTATCCACCTGAAAGCTGCATAAAGTTCTGCCAGGCTTTGTCATTGAGCAGAAGTAGGGTGTAGTCAAAAAGTTATGTTGTGAATGCCACACTTGTTTTGGAGAGAGAGAGAGAGAGAGAGAGAGAGAGAGAGAGAGAGAGATCATCAGCTCTTTCCTCCCTGCGATCCTTGCTGTATGAAAAAGAGGAATTGATGGTGTCACCTGTGTTTTAAACCAAAGCTGGAGAGGAAGACTAGATCTCAGGATACAGCAGGACAACCAGGGCAAGGGAATTGAGCGTATTTGTGAAATTTAAGTGGAGATCAGATGTCAGACTGTGGCAGCTTCGTGCTCTCCCTGTGTCAGGCACGTGTTTCTCTGCTCCTCGGTGTTGACCTGAGCTTAGGTTGGTTCTGCTGCTTGTGCAAAGCTCTTCCATTGCTGTGTTCTGAAAGTTATGTGAAACGTGCCACCATTAAAAACCTCTGGTTCCCTTGCAGATCCTCATGCTAATGCCCCCAGGTGTGGCACTGATTCTGTGCTGAGGTTACAGGCGGTGCCTACTGGTGAACTGAAAGTCAGTTTGAGAACATGAGAAAAGAGGACCATGTTTGGTGGTTTTCAGGACAGTGGTTTATGGTGGAAAGGAATATAGTGAGAATGAGGTTTTATGTGTGTATTCAATAAGGCATGTGACACAAAGTGCCTTTCTTACCTGAGGGTGCAGTTTTGTTCAGAATTCATGCTGGAGGGCTCTGTGAAGAAGTTTTGTTGTAATGGCATGGGAATTTTGAGTTGTGAAAATACTGACTTTGGGTCATCCGTAGCCAAGACATTTTCTGTTAGACAATGGCTCTGCATATTTCTCTCTACTCCCCTTTCTGCTTTACCACTTTTGTATCTTAGTTTGGTTTGTCAGGTTTAGGAAATCTGTTTTCACAGTGCCTGAAGTTGGAGAAGCATAGTGAAAATAAATCAGGATGTCTTGGAGCAGTAGGTTATCCATGTTAAATAATGTAGAGGAACAGAATCTTTAGTTTGGCTGATTAAAATATTGGTGCAGAATTTACAGCTTGCTAAATGTTGTTGAAAATACCATTCCTCTAACTGAGGAGGTTTATTTCAAGGGGCAAAGCTCTGCCTGAATCACCAAGTGACTCTCAACATGTCTAGGAAGTGATGTGGCCATGCTGGTGTGGGGTGCCTCTATTCCAGGTGCATGTAGAGGATCATGCAAACAGGTACATTACAGTGGACACAAAGACACAAGACTAATTGGAACAGAAGTAAATTGAGTTAATGAATTTTAAAAGAATTTAAAAAAGGAGCAGAGGCATTTTTATAAAAACCCCTCAAATTCTCTTCTCCCTCTGACCTGAAGGAAACCCAGCCTGTTGACTATGGGTGGTGACACACTGTTCATTTAGGAGGTCTGACTGAAGGATTAAGGTCCTGTCTGCATTTAAATTGATGCTCAGGGAACTATGAACATTTCAAAAGCTTTTATTTTCATCACCTACAAAAATGTTAATTACTTCTGTAAAATTAAGTTTTCAAGTGGTCTATTGAAGTCAGAGCATTTAATTAAATGCAGCATCACATAACAACATTGTTAAACAATGAAACTATTGGATTGAGAATTGCCCAGTGGGCTGTTCTGTGCCCCCACCAGTCACTTGTAGTCCAGAACAGTGCCCTCCTTTTGGGCTCAGCTGAAAGCTTCTATTTTCACGTGGCAAAAATGCAGGCAAGGCCCTGGAGTCTTTGTTTCTGGTATGTGTGAACTTCATTGTACCATGGTGGTTTTGTCTGGAGCGAATTGAAGCCTTGTGTTTGTCAGCAGTATAGTGGCTGAAGTTCTGACCTTTTCCAGTGAAGGAGTCTATGGTCTTTTACTGAAAATAATTCAGGGGAGTTGCTTTGGGTCCCCCCTTTGGGCCAGAAAACAAGCACTGGGGTGAAGTGTCTGCTTTGCATCTCTGGCTTAGTTGGTGAATGACAGGGAGATTGCTCGTAGCACGAAACCCAGGTCTCCTTTTGGAGTTTGGGGAGGGGAGAGGGAAAGGTGTGAAACAAGTAAGACTCAGGCAACCTGTCAGCATGAAGTTTGAAGAAGTTGCAATGATTTGGCCTAGAATGGGTCCTGGAGGTAACTTCAGAACAGTTTATCATAGTGTGCTCTCTTGGTAGAAGGGAGAATACTGATTGGCAGGGTCTTTGGGACTTGCACGAGGTGTACGAGGCAGGTGTGGTTTCTGAGCTGGTTCCATGTGGCTGCACTCAGCTGGACTTCCCAGCAGGAGCATTTGGCTGTGCTGGGCTCTTAGTTTTGTTTGGTTTTGAATAATGTCGTGTTTTTTGAACGTCATGTTTTTTCTGCAGCCTTTGCAAAATGAGATGACACCTAGTTAGTGTAACCAGCCTTGAAAGATTAGCATGTCTGAGAACATATTTCTTAATTTTGTCAGGGTTGTTATATGCCTATAACACAAACAAATGTTGCAAGTCTTCTCTTGGGACAGAAGTGTGTGGCATAGTTCAGTAAAACACTGCAAGTTGCTTAATGGATAGATGTGTATGTGCTGAAGCACATGATTAAGTAGATTCCTGCTTGGGCCTGTAAAAGACTTCTTCCTAAATGTGAATGTATTGAGCTTTTGGTAGTGCTGTCAGTGTGGGGTCAGTGAATTCTGTAAATACATTTTCCTGCTGTCTCGCTCTGGGACAGTGATGGGCTGCTGCACTCTCGGGGTGTGGGGGGTTAAAAAAAAAATCTCTGCTTCTGAATGAGTGCAGCTGTGTACTTGTGAAGGAATCTGATTGGTGTTTTTGTTGCTCTTACTGCTGCATGATAAATATTCTCTGTATTTTTATTATTATACAGAATTTAGACATTTCCAGACCTCCCGAGGACGCTCTTGTAACAGTCCCTGCTCATCAGTGAGTCCTGTGTGCTGATCAACTGTCGAACTTGGGGTGCTGTTTTCATCCTACTGCTTCAAAATAAATTGAAAAACTAATAATTTCAATCACTTTGAAATAAAAAAGCCCCACCCCAACCCAACTCATAATCCAAACCAAATGTTTGTACAGCATATGATTTGAAAAGATTATCAAATCACAATAAAACTATTGCACTGGCTGATTTATTGTGGATGAGTTATCAAACATTGATCGGCTCATGCTGGAGTGCTGCTTTTGTAAATTGCTGTAATTTAAATATCCTGCAGCATTAAGTTTTATTGTAGCAGCCAGCATTCATTTAGTGTTAGTTGCAGTGAAAGCCCTGAAGCACATCATCCTGTGAGAGATAAGAAAGTCTGAAGTTGCTTTTCTAGACACTAGTATTATCTGTTTCAGTGCCCTTAGGAGTGATTGGACTGCTCTGTGGTGTAAAATAACAACTCAGAGTTGCTGTAAACTCCTAATCCTGCTGGTCCATAGCACTAGTGGTCTACATGGGCTGATTAATGATGTACTGTTGGAAAAGGGTAGCAAGTCTTCACTTAGTTCCAGAACAATTATTCAAAGAACAGGAATGTGTATAAATGTTTTTAATATATGACTTTTGTTAACAGATGTTCTGCATTAACTAGGCTTTAGTGTTTGCCCGTCAGCAGAAGTGATTTTAAATTCCCTCTTTTCCTGCTTCTTGTACAGACATGGCTGATCAAGCATTTACAGTTCTGCTCCAGTTGTTTTGTACCCAGATTTTATCTGGGCTCCAATAAGTAGCATTTAAGCAGACTGTTTCAGACCAGGGAAGCAGACCTAGTCAGAGGATTTTGAAGCTGGGTTGTGACTCCAGCAGACAGGGTATCTCAACCAGCAGGAGATGAATCCAAAACTGAGTGACAGCAAAACCTCTCACAGGCTGCAGGTTGTTGGGGATGTGGTGCCTTGGTGCCTTTCTGGGCACAATGGGCAACCTGAGGCCATGGAATCACCTGTGCCATTGAGTAGACACCACTGAGGCTGGGAAAGGCAGAAAAGTCACCACATCCTGGAACTGTTTTCTAAGGGCATCTTTTAGTCTTGAATGTAAGCAAGAGTGTAGGTTGTGGAAAGCTTTTATATGTTGGGTTTCTCAGGTGGTACATTTTTGCAAAACCTGGATTTTGGAAAAAATGTGTGGCATATCTGCACTTCTAAAATTGTAGTGAAGTTTTCAGAAGTTTAGAGCAATTGGGAATGTCTGCCATAACCAAATAACCTCCTGGCCAAAAAGGCTCCTGCTGCACTGGTTGGTGTTTAGTTAAGCCAGTGTCCCAGCATGGGCTGGGACTGGGGGAACCTGGATCATTTTGCTTTTGCTCTTTGTGACTGTGACATAGGAGTGTTTGGTCACTTTTCCTTGTTTAATTGTTCCAACCTCTGGGCATGAGCTTTGCTGTGAAAGATGCTCTGGGGGAAGAGACCTCAGCTGCCATACCCTCTTGCACACACCAATTAGTGAGTCTGGTTGCTCTTACCTGACAGTTGAGGTAGCATTCCCAAGGGGTAGCAGGGATCCGGCCAGAGTCGGGTACTTATTAGCTGCATGGAGACAGCTTGGAGTGCTGTCACCTCTGCAGGCCACAAGTAAGGAAATACCATTCCATTTAAACTAAATGTGTTGCATTTTTGATGGAGCCAAAATGTGTGCAGGCGTCTGCTGTGGAAAAACTGAGTTTTGCTGCTTGAGAAAGGAAGGCTCGGGCTGTCAGAGAAAATGGACGGGGAGGATGGACAGGGCAGGAACTTGGCTGGAGAGGAAAGCTGAGCTTGACTACTCTGGCAGAGGTTGTAGAGGGAGGTGAAGCAGCAGAAGCACCCGGGACCCCCCACCCCTGCCAGCTGCTGCCAGCCTGATTTCCTGGGGCTGTGGCTGCGTGTTGTTCTCTGCTGAGCACAGCACTCGTTGTGCTGATGTGTGCAACGGAGTGAAGCGGATATTTAAAAGCAGAATGCTCTGAGGGGTCTCCTCTTACAGCATGATTGCTCAACAGTCCTCTCTGCCTTACTTCCTCAGTAACAGAAAGGCCTGATGCTGGACGGGAAGTGGCAGCAAGTTTGTGGCACGGCTTTGCCGAGGGAAGGCTGGCTGATAGGGGGCTGGAATGTTTGTATCCTGCTGTTTATTTCTCTGTTTATGCCTGTACTGGTTCTTATCCTTAGAGGCTTCTTCCTTTTCCCTAGAGGAGCCTTTCTGTAAAATCTTCCTGTTCTGTTGTGAAGATCACAGAACACGTGTAGCTAAATCAAAGTAAAATTGAGATGGCAGGGGCTGTCCTGTTCAGAGGCTCACAGCACTTTGCTGGGGGAGGCTCTGTTCTGTAGGAAGAAGGTGTACGAAGGGAAAAGTATAATGAGGAGAAGACCAGTGGTGGTATAGGAGCGTATTTGAGTTAATCTGTGTGTTTTGAGTCTTTCCAGGGAGGACTGGGTGAGATGGACCCTTGCGTAAGGCAGAGTGACACTGCTCCTGCCTCAGACAGTGGGCTCTGGAAGCAGTGAACCCCTGCCTGGGCTGACTGAGTGAGAGTCCATATGCCTTGGTAGAAATAGTATTTAGAAGAGGTGAGTGTGGTTTTTATTCCCACTGCTGTGTTTCCCAGGCTCTTCAGACCGTGTTGCTGCTGGTGTGTGGCAGTATTATTCCCAGGATGGTGGTTTGTCCAGGTGTGCTTTGGGAAGGCAGTGCTGAGCAGTTGCCAGGACACATTTTGGTCCCAAAAGGAAGGCATTAACCTCAGTCACCTTTCTAAGCAGCAGCACTGTCCTCATTGCATAGCTTTTACCTCTCACTGCCCTTGGCTGTTCTGGAAGCAGATACAATCCCAGCTGCCATCATCTCATCTAATGGGATTCCTACAAGTAGGAATCCATTTATTGTTAATGAGGATACTGGTCCCTTTCTAAGCCCCTGTTCATCTGGTCTCGCTCTCATCTCTTGTGTTTGTCTAAGAAGCCCTTGGGGGTGTTTATTAGGGTTTATCCCAGTTTTCTTCCTTCACTGTGACAGTCCAGTGCTTTGCTTCCACAGCCTGTTTGTATTTATTCAAATCCAACCACTTTTTGCTTTCAACTTTCTCGCCTGTGTATTGATATTCCCTCTGGGTCTGTCTCACTGGCTAAGATGCTGCTTCCATCTGATACAGCTTATTTCAGTCAATGAGAGGTATCTTCTGCTGTGCCTTAATCACCTTGTTTCCTTTTAGTTTCATGTTAGAGCTGTCTAGTCCTTGCTGCTTGGGGATTAATTTTCAGTACCTCTGGATTCCTGCATACTGATGCTCCATTTCATGCTCCATTTAATTTTCTTTGAATCAACATCAGATGATCAGCTTAAAAGATTTCAGCCAATATTCTTGGAGTGCCTGTGGGAGACATCTCCACAGTCCCAAGGAATTTCTGTGTGTTTTGCATAAGTTGCTAAGAAAAACACAAACAAACACACCAAATGCCAGCATATTCTGTTGGCTGGTTGTTTTCTCCCCTCCTGTGTAGTCATGCAGAATATGACTTGTTCTGCCAGCTCCTTGTGTTCTTAGACAGATGTTGATGCTTTCTGTGTGTCCCTGGTGTAGAAGAGAGGCTTCCTCTAGAAGCTTCTTTCTGAAATAGGGTTGTTGCTTTGCTTTCCTTCAAAGAGAGAAGTCAGAGTGGGTTGGGCCATGTGCTGGTGGGTGCAGGGGTTTCCAGGACACTGCCCAGCAGCATTTGTGTGTGTGT
>NW_016690258.1:1723957-1853157 GCF_001604755.1 Lepidothrix coronata
GGAATACCAGGCCCTCGTAACATCATTTTGCAGGCAAGGGCTACATTGTCTTTTGTTTGTGCAGGGTTTATAAAATAATGTGCTGCTGTTGTGATTAATTTTTTTTAATAAGCTAAATTCAGCAATATATTCAGCTCTGGAAGTAAGCCATAGAGCATCGCTGGGTTCTGTTTCAGAAGAGGAATGTGACCAGAAAGACTTACTTCAAGTGCTGCTGTCTAAAGCTTTTGTGTGTGTGTGTGTGTGTGTGTGTGTGTGAGAGAGAGAGAGAGAGCCCTGCATTTGGTAATGCCATTTCAG
This sequence comes from Lepidothrix coronata, assembly GCF_001604755.1. Classification (NCBI taxonomy): domain Eukaryota; kingdom Metazoa; phylum Chordata; class Aves; order Passeriformes; family Pipridae; genus Lepidothrix; species Lepidothrix coronata. The sequence continues at coordinate 1,724,258 of NW_016690258.1, forward strand.
ACCTTTATTAATTCAGCTGTGTCTGTAGTTATGGGGTGAGGAGACAGCCTGCACAGCGCTGCTCAGAGGAGTAATTTACTGATGTGGAGTTAACAAGGCCACCTTTGTGGCAAAACTGTAGGAGTAATTCCCCCTCCTCGCCCCAGTTTGGCGTGGGAAAGGCAACCCTTGCTCCTCCACCATCTGGCCGTGACAGGAGTGGTTGAACAGTTTTTACACAGAGAATGTCAGGGTTTATCTGTAGCTACAGAGCACAAATCCCGGGAGGCTGCATTAAAAAAAGCAGGATTTTACCAGCAGATTGTGGTACTTCTTGAGCTCAGACCTGGTTGAAGAAATGTTGGTGGAAGGAAAATTTTCCCCCAGTGAGAGCTGAGCCCAGGGGCTGCTTCTTTTTGCTGGAGAGCATGGCTTGAAGTGTCTCCTCTCTCCCTTTGTTTTACCTCTCTGAACTGTCAAGAGGTGCTGTAACATCCTCGAGGCTTAATGTTCTGTGTACAGTAGGTATTTTTATAGCCTGCTTTCAAATATACTGTGATGAGTGTTTTACTACAATGGGTGTTCAGTAAAAACAATTGTATACAAGTGTAAATAAACTGTTGTGCTGATACTTGAAGAGAAAAAAAAAATGAAGTTGTCTGTTCTGTGTTAGGAAGGTACTAAATCAGTGACTGCATCTGACCCTGGCTGGCAAGAGCAGGTGTAAATTTGTATTTGTATTTGAATGTAGAGTTAAGGTGAATGTAGACTTGGAGTGAGTGATGGGTTCTCCTGGTTCTCACTGCCTTTCTGGGAAGGCACAGTTGAGAAATGCAGATTATTGTCACTTTCTAAAAGTGTATGTCCCCCCCTCCTGACAGAATGGTCACTGACAGGGGAGGGGAAAGCCCTTGTCTGTATTTGTACCCATTTACTTTACTGCCTCTGACTGTTACTGCACTTGCCTGGCTCAGATCCAGTCTCTTGAATGGGATTAAACTGTCTTGTCTTACATTGTTGGCCTTCGTCGTGATGTTTCAGACAAATGTAATCATTTGACGTTTGATCCAAGTAATAAAGATCAAATGCTACAACGTGCACCCCTGTGTGTTCCTTTCCATGTCCCGTTCTGGTGGCTGAAGTGCCAGGTGAGTGTTCCTGCACCTCAGCAGGTTTCCACAATTTCCACAGGCGTAGGAATTGCAGCTGGGTTAAGAGAGCTTATCCATGAGCTTGAGAATTAAATTGATTCACCCCACTGATTGCTTTGCTCTGCGAATAATGGTAATTTAAGTAACAAACTCAATAATGGAGGAAGGAATTGGAAGAACTGATTAAATAAATACAAGCCAAGATTCGCATGCAATGAAGAGAAAGGTAAGACTTTATTAGTTTTACCTGGTCACGGGTATTAAGATCTGATCCATGCCCTCAGAGCTACACTGTTCTTATGTGGTCTTCCAAATGCTGCCTGTCAGTACAAGTTTGCATGCAGAGATTAGGTGGAGGGCATTAAAGTTGCAGAGGTACTTGTCATTCTGAAGGATAAGGACAAAATTAATTACTGCTTTGTGGTTTCGAGTTACATACTCAGATTTTCATGTCTTGTGGATGGCTGTATGCCCCTGGGTAGGTAACCAATGTATCCTCTCTGCTAAGTGGGAGGAGTCTTTTCATTGTTTTTCACTCCACCGTGTATTTCCGTTTGGAGAGGAGGTGATTTTTTTGTTTGTTTTAGAGCTTTCTGGACAAAATGCTTTAATACCTCCATCTTCCTGTAGTATGAGGATGACCCAGACCTGATGGGTGACTGAACTCTTGACTTTTGCTGCCTGGCAGGTGGCCCTGGGGGGCAGCACTTCAGCCAGGAGGGCTGAGGAGCTGTACAGGCTGTGGAGCTTTTGTGTCTGCGCTGTCAGGAGGTACTGGTGGTGCAGGGCAGGGCCTCGGGCAGTGGCTGAACACGAGGGATGGAGTAGCTGGCACAGTTGTGGCAGCAGGAGCTGCTCCTGGTAGGTCAGTCAAATGCCAGCTGGAAGAGTTGCTGTGTGAAGACCGTGATCTCTCTTGAGCAGGCTTGGCACTGGTTACTCCAGAGCAAAGAAGGTAAGTGCAGGGAGCAGTTGTTCCCACAAACAACACTTACTACTACTTGTAATTCATCACAGCTTTTTGCCATCCAACTACCCCCTGCTGCTGGCACCCACATTTGTAAGTTTTTACCTAGAAAAGCATTTCTTCTCAGGAGCAAGTGCCTGGCGCTCACTTTTGAAAGCAGAAATCACTTTCTGGTGAAAAACAGCAAACTAGACATTACTTTGTAGGGTAGGTGAAGGAAAAAAAACCCAAGTTTTCTGCTCTCCCTGGGGCACCTCGCTGCTTGTTCCCCCTTGGACAGGGGTTTGTGTAAGTGTGGTGGTAACCCCGGCTGTTTGGAAATGCCAGCTGTGTGCTGCCCCTTCCAGCCTCAATCTCAGATGGCATCCGAGTCGTGCTGGCATTACTGAAGCTGTTCTTTAGGAGAAGAACAAAGGCAGCACTGTATTCTTGTGAGCCTCTACAAAGTATTACAGCTTTCTCCCGCTCTTTCAGCAGGATTAACAGTCTGAAACTACCCAGAAGCTCCACAGTGCTCCTAAGAGCTCTGGAGCATTGCATAACTCCTGCATGAACTGACACCCAGACACTTTTTTTTCCACCTGCTCAGTGTTGAGAAAATTAAATCATTTGCAATAGTGTTACAAGATACAGAAAGCTCCTGAGAAGCAAGGGACCTTGCCTCACTTTGTATTTTAGGAGCTGATTGCAAAGAGAAGACTTTTAGAAGGAGCTTTACAACAATAACATTAGCTTTTCTTACTCATTAATGGTTAAAAAAAAAATCAATATTCAGAAGTAGGTGTTGCAACAAAGCAGGATCTAGTTTGGTGCCCTTAATAGCAAGTGGGAGGCACAGCTGCTGTGTTACAAACAAGTAAACAAAACTGGATTTTGTGTTTGGCAGTAAAGCAGGATAATTCCTCTTGGGCAGAGCAGGCAAGTAACTCAAGAGCTCCACAGAGTCATTACCTGGCAGTTCTGTCCTGCTGGGATCAGCTGCTCTGATCGTGGTGCCTCTTTCTCTTAATAGGAATTGGCATTTAATGGCAGAACCCCACATTCCCAGGCAGGATGGGGCTGCTCTGGCATGCTTAGGTCTCTGTTGCCTGCTTGGACTGCCTTGGAATAAATGTGTAGCATTTATTCTTCAAAAGCAGCATGGAGCAGTTTCCCACAGCAGCTGGTGTTACACTAGGAATCTCTGCTTTTGCCTGATTCTTCATTGGTTAATTCACATAAAAACCAACATAAATATTTTAGGAAAGCAACCAGGGCTTACAAAGTATTATTTTTTTCCACTGTAATTTAAAGACAACTGGAGTTTAATTGTATATTGTTAAAAATCATAGAGCCATGAATGAAAGTTACATTAAACTTTCTTTTAATTGAAGACAAATAAAAGAACCAAGGGCTCAAACACATTTTAAAAAGACATCTGTTCCCCAGTGTCTTCTCTCGAGCAAAATATACAGCACATATATATATATATATATATATATAACAACTACATTCAAGTACCAAACAGAATTTACATTTTCCCAAACAGAGAAAATAATGCACATGATTCACATACCTTAAACCCAACCATGCATAAAAACACTGCCAATAAATCAGGAGTTGGACATAATTCGTCACACTACTGTGTATTATTCTGAAGTATCGACAACGTCGTTGGAATGCATTAACACTTGGGAGTGTGGGTTTGTAATGTTTAACCCTGCTTTGAAGTCCAGCTGTTCAGAGACCTACTTGTTCAAGATCTGTTCAAATTTAGGGTTAATAAAAGAAAATCCATCAAATGCAGATTGATCCATGGACTCGATTAGGTTTTTGTCGCTGTAGGACAATTTTGGCTTCTCACTCAGAAATTCTCTGTCAAAGTTGTTGTAGTCACTTGCCGATTTCTGTGTTAGAGAGGAAAGATAGTTTGAGACAAACTTTTTAATTTATTCCAGAACAAATTACTTAAATACAAAAGGTTGAGCTCCCTCCCTTCTTCCCCTGCTTTAGAGAAAAAAAAATAATTTCATTTTAGCCTATTTTAACAAAACTGTAAGATTATAACTGAGTGATTGCTTATTAGTAGTTGAAAACAAACAAAAAAAAAACCCAAATAGCACCAGCTTGCTTTGGAGAAGAACCACATGGATTTGTGACAATGCTGCACAATTACCCAAATATTATCTATTGGCAATAACAATGCAGCATTTACTTATATGTAAACCCAGTATTTCTTGCCATTAACCAAAATATTTATATTCCTGAGAGCATTTTACAGTCTGTACTTATCCAGAGGAAAAAAAAGCAGTGTCCTATAGCAGCTGCTTTGTGTCTGGATAAAATATTTGTGTGTGTGTTTCACAAAAATTCACATTCCTAAAGATTACTGAAGACACTGTGAACCTCCAAAGGTTACTGTTTGTAGGATCCTTAGGGTTCCAGAGTTCCCACTTCTATGGCAATGTGAAACCTTGTGTTCTTGAAGAGGCCAGCTCTCCTCCATCGAGTACATAAGTCCAACTTAAAGAGACTGTTACCTCCATATCATTTCACCTGTTCCAGTAACAGGGGCGAGGAACATCGACTTGCATTTTTAGCCAGGTGAGATGGAGCAGCAGCATCCCACAGTGCTACAGACTGTGAGTTACACACGGTCTGTTCTTCAGATGTTTTTTTTCAGGTAACATCAGGCATGTACATTAATTCTAAATTCAGTAGCATAGAGAATGCATCTTTTTGCCCCCTTGGAGACTCTCCAGTTGGTTTGAAGCAGCAGAAATGCAATGCTTGCACAGAACGCCTGCAGGCAGGTGAGCAGCCTCAAGTTACTTGTGCTTCTCCCATGTGGCATTGCAGAAAAGGAAACCACAAGGAACTATGAACATTTCTAACCCAGAGGAGAACAGGGATCGGAACTATCCGTTGGTTTTCCTGAAGATTTTATTCACGAAGAAGCTCCCTGAGAGTGCACAGGAAGGCAAGTCTTAATAGGAGGATTTCTGGGCAGTCAAAGCCATACAGTGCACCTTGTTATAACTGAACCATCCAGGAACAAGGGGGTTACATATATATAACTCTGTCATTTGTAAATGTGAGGAGACGATGGCAGTAGGATACTTTGAGCAAGTCACCCCTTCCCCTGAAGCTGCTGTTTGCTACAGAACAAAGAACAACTCACGTACCACTTTTGGCTTGAAAGGAGGGTCCACCTCCCTCTTCTCTAGTGCTGTCCAGTTGATTGTTTTGAAGAAAGGATGGTCTCTGATATTCCCAGTGACCCCAAGTCGTTTTGCTGGATCCCTTTCAAAGAGCTGCAAGAGAAGACACCTGGTAAAGCCTTTCATCTGCTCAAAAGGTACGTGGCAGGGGAAGAATAACAGATACGCTGCTGAAAGAACTGAGGTTGCTGACAGTAAACAGTTCATTAGTAATTAATCTGACCTGGCTTTCCCTTTGTAAGAGCAATTTGCTTGCTGAGAAATAGCTCCTCTCCAAAGCCTAGATTTGCCCCTCCTTGGACAGAGACAGTACCGGGACCCACACGTTGATCATCAGTCCTACCTTTTCTAATATATCCTTTGATTCCTTGGTAATCCAGCGTGGGTAGTGAGGGGTGTCCACTCGGATTGACTCAAACAGTTCATCCTCATCATCCCCGTGGAAAGGGGACTGGCCAATCAGCATCTCATACAGCAGGACCCCAAATGACCACCAGTCCACAGAGAACGTGTACCGCAAACCTTGCAGGATCTTGTTCCGCAGAGGAAGAAGTACAAGCAGTCAGTAAAAGGAAGCAATATAGCCCAAAAACCAGGAGAGGTATTTTAAGAGAGAATCTTTAATAACTAGGGCATTTAGGGAAAGAAAAGAAATCCATCTCTCTGAGAAACTGTGGACACTGATGCACATGTGCGGTTTTATACTTGGCTGCTGTTTGTGGGAACGTGGCCAGCTCTGTGGACAGGTCTTTGCTCTCATTCAGAAGTTTTCTCCATTAACTTTAAATAACCATATATTTGGAAAACATCTTCTCTAGTGTCTTTACAAGATGAAGGGAGAAGCAAGTAGTGATGAAAAGTAACTTACCACTTTGACATAATTTATAGCTTTAAAACCTAACACCTTAGTTGGGCTACTTTGCAAATAAGATTTAAAAAAAAATACAACACAGGGAATTTAACTCAGTGAGATTCCCCTTAGAAGCTGCTTTTGTTTTAATTCTAGTTGTTTGCAGGGGCACAAGTCTGTTCTCCATCTGCAGTGCACATGGATAGATTCATTCTGTGGGAGCCCTCTGTGTGTGCTGGCTACAAAAACCCAAACTCTTAAAAAACCGAGCATTTTAACTTTTCAAAACCATGTTTTTAAACTTGCAGCTGTAAAATATTTAAGAATTTCAAGTACCTTCTATAAAGAACTCAGGTATAATTTTTTTCTCTGCGCTAATTAGACTTCGACTTTTCTGAACTATTAGTCTACAAAGAGATGATTAATCACAGCAGCCACTTCTAACATGAGTGCATTAAATCCATCCCCCAGCGTGTGGCTGTGCCTTACTGACCTCGGGAGCGATGTAGTCTGGAGTTCCACAGAAAGTGCTTGCTTTGTTCTCGCCAACAACATTTTCTTTACACATTCCAAAATCGGCTATTTTGATGTGGCCTTCTTTATCAAGCATCACGTTGTCCAGTTTTAGGTCTCTGCAAAAAGTGTTTAAAAAGAGTTGTGTTTTAAGTGAGTCATTTTTGTATTCAGATGCACTGATAAACACCTCCCTGCAGCAGAACAGAAGCTTTTCAAGGAAATAATCATCCATCAACACAACCCATACTTTTGTGCATTGGAGGCAGGAGGGACAAGGGAAGAATTTTCTGGTCAGACAAAATAAGAGGCTGAGGTACATATATAGAGTGTGACCTTATAATCCTCTACATTTGCTTTCAGATCTAAAAGCACAGCCAGTGCTTCTGTTGCTTCTGGAAGGCAGTGTGAGTTAATGCCCCAGCAGCTGACACAGCAGTGCTGCACCAGCTCTGGAGCTCAAAAGAAGGATTGTGTTGGATTCTGAGAGCCTTTGGCAGGAGTGTGATTGTTTGAAGCCTGCCCAGCTCTTAACACTACCTGTGACTTGTTCCTGGTTACAGCATCAGCTCATGTGTTGTGGCCACGGCCTGTGAAGTGTCCTATTCATGCCTTTTTTTTTTCAGAATAACACTATTCAATCAAGTAAGAGCTTTTTCCCAGCAGTTTCCAAAAGCTACATTCCCTCCCTTTGACCAGGATGCATTTTTTTGTCCATCTGGCTGCAAATGCACATACCAAGGAGGGCAGGCTGAAGAGAAAACTGTACAGCCCTCTGCTTACCAAGAAAGACTGAAATAGAGCAGATAATTTAACATAAGAACAGGGAAGTCTTTTCTCTTGGGTAGCTGAACTTCCCAGTATCAGCTACTCACTCACATTGCTCAGAGCGTGAGCTGCAGCTCAAAGCAAGAGTTCCTGATCTAACGCAGTGCTCCATAAATCCTTCCATGTTTGGACACCAGCTGCTGCTCACCTGAGCAAATTGAATATATATGAGATGGGAAATACTCACAGTAAACTCAGGGCACTGCACTCACCCAGCTACAGCAAGTCCTAAAACCTTTTGTATGATGTGCGCTTACATGTAACACCTACTTAAAATTGCTCCGAGTCAGGCTCTGGGATTATATTGGTGAAATCTTATGTGAGATGGGAAAAACCAGTACCACTGGTTTTGCTGGTGTCTTGTTGGAAAAGGGTACCATCTCTCTGAAAATATTTCATACTATGAAATTCCCCCCAGGAACAGTCTAATTTAAGGTAGGGAAATTTAACAGCAAGCCTAAAAATGCTTTAAAAAATCTGGGATGGAAGGATTTCATGCTGCTGAAAACAGTTTGATCCTTTGTATAAAAACCTGCAGGAGGCTATGGGAATAGAGCTGGGAATGTTATGTACTTTCCTGGATTATGGCTGTCTTCTCTGAGAGGCAGATGTGCTTTTAAGAATTGTCTTTCTTACCAAGGATTCCTGTAAGGTTCCTCCCCTTTACAAATGCTTTTTAACTAGACTTCAGAAAATTGCTCTGAAGGATGGATGCTCCAACAGATGTTTCCTGTTTCTATAGAGGGAGATGGACAATACCAGATGTTTGGAGCATTGTTCACCTAAGGCCTTTTGTAAGGCTCTGAAGCACAGAGACATCATTCTTTGGACCTGTTTGTTACATAGGTGAGAGATGTCTGCGCAAGTAGTTACCAAACAGTGCTTTCAAGTTGAGGGTGGGGTGAAAGGGCTGAAATCGAGAGGAAAACTACATTAAAATAAACTTCTGATTTCTTGTAGTGTGGATATACACAGTCAGAAGCAGTGGATCAGGGTCTGGCCTCCGATGCTTCAACCTGGTGTGGCAGAAGCATCGATGTTGTGGTTTCACCAGAAGGCAAAACCAGGCAACTTTCACCTCAGTGGTTTGCACAAGGCCAATGAGGACTGATAAGCCTCAAAGACCCTCTCCCTCACCTCCAAACTAAACAGACTCATGATTTGAAGGCAGTGCTTAAAAATAACTGAAACAAAACTGCTTTTGTGTTACACAAATATCATTCCATCACTCTAGTTGCCAAGGAAAAAACCCACACAAATAGAGATTCGTGTCAAGCATGTTAATGGCCTTGGAACTACATCAGATCACTGACAGACAGCTTATACTTGTTACATCAATCAGGAACTCAAAGATGCACAAAGTGCTAGGACAAACACCAGGTCCCACCCTGGAGCTGCCTGGTACTCACCTATAAATAATGCCTTTGCTGTGAAGAAACTGGAGCCCACATAGAATTTCAGCTCCGTAAAACCTGAAAAGACCAAAACATATTTTAATCTTTTCTCAGTTTAAACACAGCCAATGCAGATAGCCAAGATATTGCTGTAAGGATCTCTTCATGGAGTGACAAGCACCGTACAAGCCTTTAAATCCTACTTTATGTAGACAAGATGCTGTAAAGCTGCAGGTTAATCCCTTCACCACACATCGGCAGTGTCCAATACCAAACAGCAGAGGGGACACGACTGCAACTTGCCATAAGGCTTCATTCCACTTCCCACGGGGAACACTGTCCCTTTTCTTCTCTTTAATAATAGTCTTTGTGTGTTTATAGTGATATGCACATGCCTTTTGAAAGACAGCTACTGGGAGCTCAGTCCTCAAGGATTGCTTTAGGAGGGACTGGGCACTAATGCTGAGGTTAGAAGCAGGCATCACCTCTCTGCCTCTGCACCTGCCTGGCTGGAACAGACTGTAAACAGAAAAGTAGCAGGACTTCAGGGGTATTCTCCTCAAAAACAGAGGTGATAATCCAGAGGAGATAAAGGAAAACATGAAAAGAATGCTTCCCCATGCCCCAAGAAGTATTAAAAGCTTTTTTTTTTTTTTTCTAATTGAACAATTATAAAACTATTTCCGCTTCTGTAGAGCAGAATGAATGTTGACCCAAAACTTCACAAATAGGCCCAGGGGATACCAGGAGAGGCTGCCAGATGCAGAGATGTTTGCTGGAATGCAGGTAAGCTGGAGGAGCTTTATCCAGATTTTTGCTGGGGGGAGTGGGAAGGGAGCTCGCCCTTTCCTATACAGCTGGCTGCTATTTATGCCAGACTCCTTGACCTGATCCCATCCAATGTTCCTTAGTACAGTGCCCAGTAACAGGTCATTTTCCTGATGCTTATATAGGTAGGTTCACTACCCTGCACTGTTACTTTTTAGGTCTTGCACGCACCCACTCAATATTACAATTAAATCTCTCATGGCTTTGAGTGAGAGAAGTAGAAACTGACCTCAAACTAAAAATAGTACATAAAGTAACAATAATAAAATATTTTTGCATCTTTTAAAGATCACTGGAGCTGAAAACTTCAGCCATAGGTAACTGACACAACTGCACTTGCTAAACAAAGCACCCATTTTATTAGTATCTTGTGAAAGGTACAGGTGTTCCTGTGCTGTCATGACAACTTATCATAACAATAACCTAAGTGCTGATTATTTTTGCAATTTTTTTCCATCAAAATACTGTCCCAAAGGACACTGAGGCTGTACCTTTTTCTTTTCACTGCTGGCTGATGTTGCAAGCATCCCATAAAGTAAAACATCACACTATGTAAATTAAGAAGGCCTAACTCCACACATCATTAAGTGAACTTCTTCATTGTATTAAACTAGTGCCTAAGAAATACCTTTTCAATCATCAGCCATTGAAATTCCAGGGCAAGTAAGGGGCACAAAACTAGCAGCAGTAAACCCAGAGACTAAAATCCTTCCTGGAGATGGGGAACGGAGGGTTGTGGACTTACGTTGCTCTGTAGAGATCAAAACGCCCCTTGTCTTGTATGTGGAACATCAGGTCTCCCCCATTCAGGAACTCCATAACGAAGAACAGATGATCCTGTTTGCAAATAACCAGGGAATGGAACAATTACTGATGCTGTTCCAACCACAGGTGAAGTAGCAATGTGCCTATGGGGGACCAAGCAGCTTCCTCTGCTGAAGGATTTCTCTGTTTCATGCACACCCTGAGAGCCTGGAAGGCTCCTACAGAGTTGAGTGGCCTGGTCTTGTAAAGATAAATAGCTAATCTTGTATTCTGTGGGTTTCTAAACTTTATAAAAATACACATTTAAACAGACTTACTGACTTTTACCTGTGACAGTCATCTTTTCTCCCCTCATTAGGGGAAAGTTTGGATCAAGGATTTAAATTAAACTGCCTCTTATTCTAGATAGCATAGATATTTTTCTGATCTAATTCTGTCCTCATCAACATATGTTTGGTCCTACTCATATTTACTTTCCACAAGGCCCATGAACTATTGCACAGAGCACAAGAAAAGGAAACTTAATTCCTGCACCACTAAGTTACTTTCATTTGACTGCAGATAACAGCATCCATTAGAAGGGTCGACCTGTTGTGTTACTGTCACTACTGGGCTTTTCCTTACCTTTGTCTGAAACGTGCAGTAAAGATGTGTGAGAAATGGATTTTCCCATGCAAGTGCGAGGACCCGCTTTTCCACCATGGTACATTCCACGTCATCATCGATTAGCACCACGTCTTTTTTCAGGGCTTTGATAGCAAAGAATTCATTCTTCCCTTTCAGCTCAGCAAGCAGAACCTACAAAGAATAAAGGGTGATGTTACAGCATGGCTAGGAAAGACTTCCTACTGATGGTATCAGTAAGGGAAAGTCAAAGGTGTTCATAGGAGGTGCAGTGACAATTAAAAAAATACATTTAAATGGGAAAGATAAGGGAGATTTGGGAGTGTGAAGCTGCTGGACATAGAGATGAGGAGATGCAGGCACAGTGGTTTTTCTGTCAATGTCTTGTGAGTGTATAAACAACAGCCATGTAAAGCCTGTTCCTTCCCTGGAGCTGTAGTTTCACAGAGAGCAGTGGACAGAGGCCGTGGAGGTCACACTGCTCTCCCAAATATCCCCCTGCCCCTGCACTGGGGCATTATGAGGCTGTTTCTGTACAGAGGGCATGAACCTAAAATATGCACTGTGGTGCATAAAGGGCGATTCCTCTGCCTGGATACTAAACAGCCCACAAAGTGCTGTGCATTATGAATCACACTTGAGTTCAGACGTGATCCAGGAGATGAATTTCTAGTGTCTCTGACAAAGATGTCTATTTGCAATTCTGTAGGAAGATTATCAACCCAAGGAGCTGTAAGACCTTTCTGGTTAATGGAAATAGCCCGTCACTTTGCAGAGATCAAGCGAGGCAGACACCTTAAGCTCTCCAAGTTTGTTACATACCTTTCCAAAGCTTCCTTTCCCCAGTACTTTGTGGAAGACAAAGCTGTCTATGCTGAATTTTCTCCTTGCAGCTCGCGCCGCTGTCTTGGCTGTGCTCCCCTCCCAGAGCTTATCGTACTCGCTGTTATCTGCTGATCAAAACAGGGAGGTCCATGCTCAGTGTGTGCAGAAACACTGCATGACTCAGATCCCTGGATAGGAATTAGGTGCTGGCATAGCATTTCAGTGCATCTGCTGTTGGAATACTGGTGAACCTAAACATAAGGGTCACCTCCTGTGGTTTATAGCAAAAGTTTAAATTACTCGAGCGTACTTGATTTGGATTTGAATGGAACCTGTGACTGTTTCTGATGCTGGGTTTAAGCAATACCTGGGTATTATAAAAATCAAGACCCTTAACTTTTTCCTGTGACTAAAATATAGGACATAATTTGGAGAAAAAGATACAAGGACTGCTTGTAAACAAACTATTTATCTATCTTCCCTTAGCAGAACAGGACAGTCTCTCAGCCTGTCCACATAAAGAGATCTGATTTATGCCCAATGCTGGCTAAGTAGCACGATCATACAGTTTAATCCTGATTATATCCAAAAATTAATAACTTTTTTCCTGCCCTCTGCTGCACAGACTCGCTGGGTCACTAACAAGACACTGATGTTAATCATGAGATGATCCCATGTGTGCCCTGTAACTGCCCAGCATTTGGGACAACCCAGGCAGGAATCACAGGGGCTGCACCCGGACGTAGCACTTGCAAGAGGTTTTGGGGTTTTTATCCCTCTATTCTGGCAAAACAAAACAAGTATGCTAAGTGACATAAAAATATTTTTTTATTACTGGGCATTTGAACAGAATTAATTCAATGTATGGATGAATATATAAAGTCCTGTACACACCAAACCCACACATTATCTCTTACTGAGTCTGGTCATTTCCATCTGCTAAAACATTACTTCTGCTGTTGCATTTAATTTTGCATAAATTATCATAAGTTAGCAGTAATGGAAATAAGCTTATACAATGCTTGAAGCCTTTAGCAATAGTGAGAAAACAAACACCAAACAAACTTTACTCTGAACTCACAGAGATGGGATTCCAGGCATTTGTCAAATGTTATGTAAGAATTTTGTGCAGCCAGGAGATGGTAAAAAGAAATACCTGCCTTTTTTTTTTTAACAGTGCTTATTAAAAAAGATTGTCTAACACAAGGCAAGAATAAATAACTACTTAAATTCTCTGGTAAGTAAATGGCCGTATGGAAACATTTTCCCTTTTCTTACCTGTTGTATCTCCTCCTGGAGCTTTATGTTTCTTATCAAAATCTTGATAAATACCAACACTTTCTACAGACCCAGAATCAGACCTTCGTGTAGATTTCTGAGGAGAAGGAACACTTGAAATTATATCAGCACTACTACTTTAGAAATACAGTAATATCTGTAAATGTAACGTGATGGCAGTATAAACTTTTCTTTTTAATTATTAACTCCCAGTACACATCTTTTCTCAAGAAGTCTGGTTCACAGACTATTTAGCCACTTTCTTTACAGCTTCAGATCAGCCAATTGCTTTATTTCCTTCACTGCAAGAAAATAAAGTCAATGAAATTCCTGGACAGTCTATGTTGTATTGTTCATTGCAAAATTATTAAAGGTACAGTGGTTTGGATTCACAGTGGGAACAAATTAAACTGTGGGAAAATGTCCCCTTGGATGTATGTTCATTTGAATGAGGAGATGGGTGTCATACTGGACAAGCTTAAGTCATATCTGTGTATGACATCCATCTTTAGCACATAGAAACAAATTTTATGTGTGAAAGATCCCTAAGATCAAATTTTAGTAAGGAAAAGATTAAGTTTTTCTGGGTCATGAAAGAGCTGGTGCAACAGCTCTCCCTGTTTTCAAAGTAAATATCCTGTGAAAGCTTAGGAACACACAGCTCAGAGAGCTGAGAGCCAACAGAACACACTCTGTTGGCTTTTGTGATATATTTTTCTGTTTTATTTCAGGGCTTGTGTCTGAATCTTTATTTGCAAGTCAGAAGTCAGCCACAAAAGACAGTCATGCTGCAGCAGGAGATGAACAAGCTATGGGGCCAGTGTTAATTCCAAAGCAGTTTTCTCTGTATGTGTGTGTGTGTATATATACATACATACATACATATATATATATATATATGATTAATAAAAATTGAGAATATCAGGTATATTCCTCTTTATTCATTTAATTTTATCATTCAGGTGGAATTTTAAAGTTGAAACATGTAAAAAAAGACTTCACAATTATGATGCCACTGTTTAATCAATTAAACAGAAAGGGTGAGAATAACCTTGGCACCACAGGAAACCACGAACCTTTTAAAAAATTCTTTAAGTGGGATCCTCCTCCCCCCATTCCCATTTTAGGCTATTGGTATCTTTGTTAGTCTCTATATCTATCAAATTAAAAAAGAGAAAGCTGTTTGCATTTCCTCCATTCCAAACTCAGTTCCCCATAAAAGTGATACAGAAAAGACGATGTGAAAGCCCCAAGATGCTCTGAAAACAAGTAATTACCTGAAATGGCAATAAAGCATACCTGGCTAACTTGATTTAAAGCTTCAGCTAGCAACTTCTGGTTTATTCCACATAGGTTTGCCACCTTCTTCTGGCATTTATGATGCACATTCATGCCACATTCTGAAAGAAATGTAAGGATGGTTATACAAGCATCAGGAAAATAGTGTCTGACATTGGAACAAAAAGGCTGTTTCTCTGTGCAGTTCAGAAACCTTGTTGTAAGACCAGGTTGGACACAGGCCTGTCATTGTTAACAAAATTGCAGTTTTTATCTTTAACTCAGTGAAGGCTACAAAAATTGTTCACAAGGAAAAAAACTCCTATCACCATTATTTTATTCTCAAAATCTGTTACAATAAGGCTCATCCTGCCTTCCTGTGGGAGAATTATAAAAGCAGTATTTACAGTAAACGCTTTCAATACACTTTTAGCTGCTACCTTGAGTCGGAACCACCAAATTTCAGCTATTCCCAAGGTAGTAATTTTGATTATACCCAAGGTTACACCTCCACAGTGTGTTCCCTGACTCCATTAGCAGCTCACCTTGGCTGAGCTGTCACATGAGCCAAGTGCCTCTTTGTCTCTCTCTAGTACAGAAGCCTTTCCAACCCGCATGGATGAGATGAATCCCATCCTACACAACACAGAGAAATGCACGGTGTGTAGCCGTGGGGATGGAACCCTGAAAAAGCAAAGAGAGGTCCCAGCTGCCTCCCCTCCCATCCTCACCTTCACATTTGAGCCCTTGCTTGACCAGCCCCCAGAGCAGGCTGCCACAGTGGTCGCAGAAGGTCGGGCTCATGTAGTTGTAAACTCTGAAGCGATGAGGCATGTCAATGTTGAACCTTTCCTTCTGGAACTGAGCACGGGGAGAGACAGGGGTGAGGCACTGCCCAGAGCAGGACCAGCTTCTGACACAAAACTGCTTGGATATTACAAGCTTACAACTATTTTACATTAGCCTTACATCCCTCATCTAGCAGGGAAAGGATCTGCCCATCAAATAGCACCCAGCTGCTCAGGGGGTTTTGGACTACTGTTCATGCTTGAAAACTTTGTCCACTCCAGGAGAAGACAGTCACTTGGGTTGTACAGCCAAGCATCTCCCAAATGGAGTTGGCAGTTTCCATACAAGCTTTTTGTTAGTTCAGGACTGTTTAATTACACAATTACAATATAAATATATTGTTCCAGCTCTTACCATTGTGTCCCTGCTGTTGGCTGCAGTACCAGTGCACCTCCCAATGATTTTATCAATACATTTCTTGTGAATAGCAGCATTGCATTCTTCAAGACATGCACAAGAAAAAAAAGGATTCCTTCAGATAATAAATACATGGGATGAGGTGTTTGCATTTCATAGCAGAATATGAAAAATACACACCTTTCCATCATACCACAAACCCCAAAAACTTCTTTTCCATCAAGATGATGATCTTTTTTGAGCTTATTCCCCCACACCTCCCCTTTTCTTTTATCATAAACTTTATTTCTAAGCTAAATCAGCCTCCATTACACAATGCTACCAGCATTTGATAACAGAAGAATAATATTATGCTTTTGTGTTTCACCCTTTGATATCTCCTCTCCGTCTGGAGTAATGCACAGAGATCTATGCTCAGTCAAAAGAGCTTTTCAATTCAGCTGTAAAAAACCCTTAATAGTTGTAATTCATTTTAGAAAAGGTTTCACAAAAGCTGCTGTCATAAATGAGTGCAACTTTTCAACAGCATTAAACTCTTCTGAGAACAGCTGAGTCTAAATCTTGATACTAAAAGCCAAGGCAGGAATCTCAATTATATTCCTTCAGTTATTGTGCAAAACTGATATTTAACATCTACTACTACCACCTATGGTAATGATGCACTGTGCTGTGTATATTTACAGAAGATTTTTTTCAATGGTAACTTTTAGATCTTCAGAATCACCTGGAAAGCAGTAGAAGAAAAACGTAAAAAAAAAAAAAAAATCAACTTACGCCTACATTTGTATCCCTGCTTGTTGAGTCCCCTGAAAAACAAATGTTAAAGAAGGAAATAAAACCCCATACATTTACAGGAATAAAAGATAGGGTTTTTTTAAAAAAAATATTATTGTTTTTACCGTGTCAATCAATTAATCCTTTGTCTATGGGAATATTTTTTCCTATTAATAAAGTGGTCTAAATTCTGCTAATCAGAATCCTCTGTCTTAGGAAAGCAAGGTTTAGAAGGTAAGGTACTTTGTTTTGACAGACCAGTAAATTAGGAGGGGGACCCAGAAATGACAAGATTTCAATCACATGGGAAATCCTCTTGATCTGCCTTAGGACAAAAACAGCTTTAATGTTAAAGGGATCCAACTTCTGGCCCCCTACAGGCCTTTACTCTGCCATCACCCACTTCACATCTCAAAGTTTGAGCATTATTTTCTCAGATCCACCCACCCCCTTCCCTTGTGACAGAGCTGCTGTTGATTATAGGCCAGATCTCACTTGATGCTGATGGAATTTTTTCAATCATTTCAGTGGCAAAAATACTCAAGTTCTGTTTTTTAATGTGAAAGGGACAACTGTAGTTTCCAAACACATATGAATTTATGTGTCATGTTTTGTCTCGATGTACCTGAAGTGAATTTTGCAGTTATTTGGGGGTGGAGGAAACTTAATTTTTCCTTCTTACCATACAAAGTCTTTGCAGACAGAGCAAAATGTGGGTTGTCCAAAGAAGGTGGCAATAAACTCATGATTTTTGATGTAGTGGATTTTGGCTTGTTTGATGGCTCCTCTCCTGTTAATAGTTACTGTCCCCTCGTCTTCCTTCATTGACTGTTTGCAGTCTAAGGGGGAGACAAGAAGACACACTTTTAATACTTAAAGGCATTACAAAGATTAATATTTGCTTCTCCCAAACGTTCAGTTTGGTTTTCTGTTTCAGAATAGTGTTTCTGTTTATTTTACACCTGCATTCTGCAGACTTTCAGCCCAACAAGGGTGGAACACATGCACACAATGCTTCCTAAGGTGTCTCCATGTCCCTGCCTGCAAGCACTTCCCAGCTCCTGCCTATGCACAAAAAGCCTTCAGAGATGAGCTGAGGGGAAAAAGCAGGAATGGAGCACAGTTTTGCTAGAGAAATGACAACCACAGTTGTTTTTTGAAAAAAATCTAAGCTCCTATATGTAATGTGATTTATGTTTAAGATAAATAAACATTTTATTGGAAGCAGGAGGGGCAGCAGAAGCCTTTCCATTCTGCTGCTCCACGTGCCCTCCTGAACCAGGACTACAGCAGAACTTCAGGTGAAGTGCTGCAGGACCTTCTGAGTCACCATCAGACCATACTACTGGAAGAAGGCTTTCTTCCAGCCTCCAGGAGCAGTAAACCATGAGGACAAATGAGATTCTCAGTCAGACATTTAGATTTTGCTGACTCATAACATTGATGATCTGTCAATGTGTCTCAGTCCCATTCCTCTCCCCTCTCATCTCCCAGCAGCAAAGCTTAGGGCAAAGAGATCTTGCCATTTGCAGGCTGGGAATTGCCACAGCAACAGAGTAAGGAAAAAGCCAGAAGAGCATTTTTCCCATTGTCAGTACAAAAGTTTTCTTACTTTGCTCCATCGCATTGCTGCCTGTTATCAAAATCAGTGGGAGCCTTGCTTTTTGTACTGATAGAAGCAGATTTGTTTTCCTTTGCCAAGTCACACTCACTGCAATGCCTGAGCTTACTAGGAAGTTACCCAGGAGCTCTGGCTTTCTTGCTGCTGGCTGCACTTGGTTCTTGCCATTTTATTAGCTGGCTGCCACCACTGCTATTTCATCAGACCCCTGAACCTGGAATACAATCCATCATTTGACACCATTCCGAGCGTCCTAAACTAATTTATCTGTCAGCCAGCTGCAGCCAGACAGCAGCAGCATGTACTGCCTTAGAAAAGAAAGGACAACATCAACTCAGGGATTAAGGGAAGATTAGGCATATTAGTGAGAACAAAGTTCAGAAGAGATCCCCGAGCTTTGCTACCAGGTATTAATGCACTTTTCTGAGAAACTGGCAACCTGGTTCAGAGAAAAACCCATCCTGACACCCTCTGAAAGGAGCTCACAGTGTGCACTGTGACACCCTGGCACTGTGCATGCCCCTGAGTTACCTCTGCCCCCGCAGGAACAGGATTCAGTTTTGCTGTTCAAACAGGCTACTGAGTTCACCCAACAAAAACTCTTGTCAGCTGCTGCACTTCGGCTTGTGGAAGTCTGCAAACAGTCCTATCTCTTTGTTTAATCCTGCTGAGCAAATACACAGACCTCACCCACTGCTCCTCAAATGCTTCAGGGAAGCCACACTCCGAAGTGTGTGATTAAGGAAAACAAGGTGGTTGAGAGTCAGCAATGCTTAAGTACTGTTTGCTGCATGAAAAAGATGGCTTTGTAAGGAAGATTTAATCAGTAACAGCAACAGAACAGAGAAAGACGTTTTGCTTTATGGCACCTATTCCATAACACAAGTAAACCAAGTGTTTAGTGAGGAACTTACACGTGAACTGGATGTTCATGCTAAACTGGCTTCTCATGCTAAAATGCTTGGAGCAATTGCCAATACTGTGTGCAGAAGTCTCTGACAAAACTTGATCAAGATAAGGGAAAGAGTGGTGTTTCCTCCCTGCCTAGAGCACTGATACCAAACTTAAAGAGAAATATGTGAGACTGGCACTTTCTTTTTTGAGAGGGCAATTAATAAACTAATCACTTTGAGTTTTTCCCTCTTTTTTTTTTTCTCTTTGCACACATACTTTAACAGGGAAGAATCCTTGAGCACAGCAAAACTTCAAAATCTGCACATGAGAACACACAGGCTTCACAACCAGCTGCCTTATTAAATACCTTTGCCAAAACCAACCAATATATCCAATTATAGCTGGAGACATTTTTGTATTTTGGTTCAGAAGGAGCTGAGAGGTTTAGAGAGCAGCTGTAAGTCAAGTGCACCTGAAGCTGAGGTGGTTATGAAATGATAGTGTAGCTCATTCCAATTTGCTATGGGCATGTTTAACAAGTTATCTTTAAAGTGTAAATTAACTTTAATGTGTATTGCTCCAGAACAGTTTCAAGCAGTTCAGCCAACGATGGACTCAACTGGGGAATAAAGGTTTAATTTCAAAGATGCAGAGACAATTAACAATTGCAGGGAAGTAAATTTCACAAGAACTGTATGGATGCAGGGTGGAGATGGGGGAGAGGGAGAAACACAAAGAGAAAAACTTTGCTTCCCTCTCCAAGCAAGTCAGGATTCCCATAGATAAAATGTGTGTCATGAACTAGCACATGGTCAGGAAGAGTCATGTACAAAACAGCTGAATCAGCAACTAGAATCCAGGTGACCTCTATGGCCTGGACTTGAAATTAATCATTTTGAACCCAGCACACACCATTAAACATAATCTATTTCCTCTATTGAGAGCTGTGGTTAATATTTATCACTGACACGTTCATGTATTTCAAGGTCCCTTCTCAAAACTTGCAGTTGATCTGACAAAAGCCCCCCGAACTCCTCCATGCTGTATATTCATTAAGAAACCATTAAGCACGGCTGTGAACTGACAGTGCAGCTCTCCAGACATGCTGTAAACAGACCACTGTATTCACTATTTAACGGCAGGAGCAGTCCTGCTGAACATTTCACAGCCCTCGCAGCCACTAACACAACACCCAACCCATCGCCTGGAAAACATTTACTAAAGCAATATTGCCAGGGCTCTGCTGAACTGTAATAAATCTCAAGGTGAGATGTCAAACTGTCTCAACTGAACCTCAAAAAGTCCAAGGACAAAAGAAAACAACCTCGGAATAACCCCAGTAGTTATTTAAAAAGAAAGAATTGAAAAAATATTTACCGTCTTCAGAGTTCATTTTTCATTTTAACCTGCTCATTTCACGGTGCTGTTTGTGAGCAGAGGAAAGATAACAGTGCTACTGCCAGAGACTGGGAACTGGGACTTCACTTCAAACAGGGACAGGCAAAGCGTTTTATGAGCTAACTGATGGCTCAGGTTGAGATTTGCCTGAAACTGTATAATAAATTGCAAAACCAACTAACATTTCAGTTCAGTGCCTGTTTCCTTCTGCTGTTCTACAGCCTTGCATTTGGCTTTGTTTGAAATTTAAGTGCACCTTCAGGTCAAGAAAAACATTAATCTCATAGAGCAATCATTAAAAGGGAAGGCTTGTTCCTCACATAGGAGACTTTCTTAGCATGAAGTGTCTCAGGGGAAAATTGCTCTTTAACCTGGTCCTGGAGAGGATTGCTTTAAAGATCATCTTTAAAAAAAACCCACCAAAAAAAAACATTTAAAGAAATAAAATTTTCCCAAAAGCCTACAATTCTGTGACATGAACTTGCTATGTTAAATGATTGTGGTCTCTGTGATCATCACAACATTTCATTTACAGAGTATTGATTCTGATTTGTATTTCCTTTTTTTTTTTTTTTTAACGAAACAAAACTTCCTCCTTCATTCTCAGTACCTGTGGATTTTACATTGCTGATATTTAAGTAGAAATACCAATAATTTGCATATTGTAGAGGCCAATACTATTGTCTCTGAAGGCTGGCACATAATCTCAAATTACCTATCTTGGCCCCAAGCAGTTACACTACAAACTTCAGCACAAGTGGTCAAAAACGCTGTTACAAACTCTCAGTAGCACCTGGTGAGATGTGTGTGTGCTCCATGTGACAGTGTGCACATTTCCACTGTAAGATACACGACAAATAAGTTACACTCTGCTCTGCAGAGCCGGGGACACCCGTGGGACATGGGCTTCTTGTCGGCTCCTCTGAAGAGGATCCCAGAATGGTTTGGGCTGGAAGGGACCATCAAGACCATCTAGTTCCACTGCCCTGCCATGGGCAGGGACACCTTCCACCACACCAGGTTGCTCAAAGCCCTCTCCAGCCTGGCCTTGCACAATTCAAGAAGTCCTGCCTGGCCCCTGAGCCAGCACCTCCCGCTGTCCTGCCCGACACTCGCAGGGCACTGAGGGGCTGCTCTGCAGCTGCTTTAGGGTGTCTCTGCTGAACCAGCCTTTCCAAGGCATTAATGGCACCAGTAACCTTCTAGAAAAGTGCTAAAACAAAACACCAGAGTATTTTAACAAGCCCTGCTTTTCAATCCAGGAATAAAAAAACCCCCACACTGCAGCCTTTGTAGTGCTCACACCCGCTCAGAGCTGCTGTGCGAACACGGCCTGCGCTCAGCGGACAGAGCACTTCTTATTTTACACTTCAGTAAGTGCTTTATATAACCCTTCTGCAGAGACATCTGATATCTCATTTGTTGTGGTAAAACAGGGAATAAACTAGAAAATAAGTTTTCTTTTTTCTTTTTCATATTACAAAGGCACAGTAAAACTAACCTTCAGACATACAGCATCTAAGTCAAATTTCTACCGAACACATGGACTGTATCAAATTTTCTCTGCTCCACACAGCATGTTATCTACCTTACCAACCACAAACACTGCCAACTTGGTGTTCATGAAATCACCACGTCTGCAAATGTCTTGTTTTCTTAAAGAAAATCAGAAAATAAAGCCAGAAGATGTTTTTATTAAATTCATGCAATTGCACTTCCAGGAGCAGGTTAAAGCAGATGCTAGGTGCCACTGAATAACCACCACGTCTGCCAAATTTCTAGAAATAGTATTTTCTCAGTTAAATAATCAAATCATACCAACATCCCCATGTACAATTATAAGAGGGCTTTTCAGCCCTCATCACTGTTATATACTAATAATGTGACAATCCTTCTACAATACACCTCATCCATAGAGATTCTTCAAATCTTAATTTAGGCAATACACAGACTGTGAAAGCAAATCTGTTATTTACCCTATTATTTTTCAAAGGTAACTCAGAAAAATTCTGAAATCTCATGCTTCCCCAACATTCATCTTGACACACAGACAAAAACACATTCAAAATCTATGGCTCACGTTCCTCTCCCGTAAGTCAGACACTTGAGATATCAAAAGTTCACACACAAATTACTCACCTTCTGGCACTTCCAACGGCATTTTAAGGAAAGAACTCACTAACCCTTTCTGCAGAAAGCTAAAGCCAGCAAAACAGCAATTCAGAAACTGAACCCAAGACACAAGCACACTTCCAAAGCTGCTAACACTGCACAAGACACTCAGCAGAGTGAGGTCCTGGGTTTTCTTACTGGATAAGGTCATTAACTACATTTGAATAAACAAAGATCAAGCAAAGCATTAAACGTATTGCAACTCCCACCTATTAAAACTAAAGCTGCTTTAGAGAATTATAACCTAGTTTCAATACTACAACTAGAGAAGGAGGGACAGAAGGAAAACAATGTTCTGAAATTGAAATTGAGGTCAACACCTTCGTTCTCACGTTTCACATACCAGAAGAAAAAACTTCAAAATTACCAGCACAAGCTTATACTCAAATCACAGGACAGAAGACAAAAAAAATTCTTTGACAGCTCTAAGTCAAGGCTCTGCAGTCCCCATTTTACAGGGTCTAAAAAGCAAAAAGACCTCTAAGACTTGGAAGACTTTTCAGACATGGCCCTAAACTAACTGGCCAGGCCCCAGTCTGCACAAACAATATACAAATGAAAAGTCTCAGTGTAGCTTATCATGGAGGAAATTTTAATATCATGATTACATGATTTTTCTTCTCTAATAATATACTTATTAGTGGAGTGATAACATGCTCATTTCTCAATACTGCTCTGTACCTTTGAAGCAGAGGAAAGCAGTTTTCTCTAAAGATGGCAGGGTGTTTTCTACTCAGAAGGAAGGTTTGAAAAACAGCAGCTTTAGTTTGTAAAACAAGCCACAGAAAGAATTAGTGACTTTTGCAAAGTGCTTGGAGATTTTCAAACAAAAGGCAGCTCCTATAACTCAAAGATACTAATGGTGGCAATACCTTCGAATAAACTAGGGAACAACTGCAATACCAGTTTCAGAACAAGCCTTTTTTAGTATTTTAGAAACTCAGCAACCATAAAGTTCTGTATAGGAAAGCAGGTCAGAGAGAGAACAAACTGGTATCTGTATAGGAAGGAATGTGAACTGTCTCTGAGCCTTCAACTATTAACTAAGGGTTTTAGCAATGTTAAGAATGGAGGTTAATACAAACATCCTTGTAATGCACTAACAAACCTCTCTCATCTAACACTGGTAACTGCAAATTTAACTCGAGGAAACATTTACAGCAGTGCAGTGATGAGCCACAAATCAGTGTTTGCCTATTTAGCAGTAACATGAGGGAGGTTTATAATTTTGAGTAGTAGTATGTTAAAGTGTATTGATATTTGCAGTGTTCACATCAAGTATCAGATGGAGTAACTTTCCTTCACAAAATGTAGATGTATAAATGTACTGAAATGTCTTGAAAGGCAGTTTTCCACCACCTATGTGGGTTAGTTACCAAAAAGATATTAGTGACCACTTTGCAACAACTTCCTATTTACCTTCTGCTTTATATAAAATTAAAGATGAAAAAGTGCAATAACAGCTGAATCTTAACTTGCCAATTAAGGTATGATTGCATGAATTAATGATCTGTTTGGTATGCAGGCTTCATCCACAACCATCTGCAATCCCTAATAAAGGCAATGAGAAGAACTGCAAGAACATTGCATCTATTTTTAAATGATTTTGATTAGTAAGTACAATTATTTTAGTGCTTACAGCACATGAGTATATTACCTTCCTACTAACAGCTAATAAAAAATTATGGAAGATTTACACATTTACATCTCTATTTTTCCTCATGTTTATATGGAGAGCAGGAAATACCTTTCAGCTTCATCAAACAAGCAACTGAGAATACAGAAATTGGGTTTGTACTGGTTTGGTTGAGAAACTTTTATGTTTCCAGGAGAGCTGGATTTCTGTATGTCTCGTTAAATTGATAAGATTCTCATAATACCACTGCCCTCTGAAACAGCCTTGCACAGGAAACCATGGCAAAGACCAAGATTAAGGTGTTTTAATATAATGGTCCACAACAGTTTGAATGCAAACCAGAGTATTACTGCAGCATAAACAGAGAGCTTTGGATCTTCAAAGAAACACTCTTACCTATGATTCTTAGAAGTTCCACATTTTTTTGAAATTCTGCTTTATAGAGTCAACTTTTCAGAGACAAAATAACAAGCATACAGGCTGGGGTTTTTTTGCCATCACAGAGATAAAATGTCAACTCTGAAATGTCATGTACTGTACATCACATTCTATCTTCAGTGGCTTTTCTAGTATCTGCTACACAGATTGCCCATATGGTACAAAAATGGATGGTACCTTCTCAACTAACTTGTTCTATGAGAGCAAAACTGTGCTCCCTGTATGTATCTGTGGGGAAAGAAACCACCAATGCTTCAAAACTTACTCTTTCCACTTATTATTTATAAACACATAGTAATAAACCTTGTAAGACTGATAGACTAATATGGCAGAGCAGTTATGTTATAATATTATTCCCAAGAAACAATGGTGTCACGACTTCTAGTATGGGGAAGTTGTAGCCACTAGCTAAGCAAGTTGTGAGTTTACAGCATTTTCTTTAGAAAAGGATCCCACAGATACACAAATCCATGCTAAAATACTTGTTTTTATTATTGTACTTAAAGTTTCCCTCCTAGTTGCTTTCCAAAGAGTGTGTGTATACTTCTGACATAAACAGCCTGTTTACTTTTTCAACTCGTTTGTCAGAACATTGACAAGATTTGCATTTGAACACTAAACCATTCATTCTTTGCTACAACCAGGTTTCCGGTGATTAGTGTCTGAATCCCAGGAAACTCAGACCCACTTCTCCAATCCACAAAAAAAGTTTCCCACATAAGCTAGAATAACAGATTTAACTTCCTTGCATATAAAAAGGAACTGATACCTTTTTTATCACATCAAAACGTGAGGACAGACATATCAAAGATACAAAAGTGCCTAAATCCAACAGCATTTAGAGGCACAAAGGCATTTAGAAATGAACAAATCCAACCACGTGTCCACACAACAAAGAAACCCCTAGAAAACAAATGAATAACATCAGAAAATTCTACTCAGTAAACCAGGTGGTATTTTTTTGTGAGCTACATCCTTTGTTCTGCAAAAGGACTGTAAATATTGTAACTTTTTTCACACAAGTGACTAAAAATAAACAGTTGACATTACCTGCATCTTCCAAAAAATACTGCACAGCCATCAGCACCTTCCCCTGAGGTTGTAGGTCAAGCTATGGAAAGAAAGATACCAACAGTGAAGTGTGTGGTTGACTGAATCTCTTAGGAATTTAAACAGCTCCTTCTAGGGACTCAAAGCAGAATATTCAATAACTGTTTGTTTACAATCATCTTCCATATCTCACTGTTGCAGCTGAGTCAGGGGCTTTTATTCTCTTGCTTTTACTCTGTATTGCTTTGATGTCTACCCAAGAGTTCAGCACAGAGTTCACATTGTTTGTGCATGTCCTTCTCCCCTTTCTGCAAAGAAGTTTGTTGGCTTCTGTTTCTAATATTAGTAAACTCAATCTGCACAGGAACCCTGTTTTAAAAGAAAAAGTCTATACAATCCTTTATATGTTTACAGAGAGTACAAACCATAGTGATATCAAATGCTGCTGCCTGTAATGAAAAAAGAGTGGTATCATCAAAATTTGTTTTCCTTTCCCCCTCAAACCATTACATGTGGTTTCTGTGGCAAATTCTACAGACCAGCAAAACCAAAAAAAAAAAGTGTCTTTTGAGCCAATAGCTGAGGTCAGTTCCTGTGCTCAGAAAGTAGCCACTAATTCTTAAAATGCTGCCTTTAAAAAAGATAAGAAACCATTAAGCATGAAAGAGTGATTCAATCTTCACTTCAGCACAGAGCAAAGTATCCCTGGGTTACACTAAATACAACTTTGCAAAAAAAAAGTCCCAACCCCCAGATAAAACCAAACCACAATTAGATTAGATACACCCATGAACATATCCCCACAAATCCCATCATCCTACTGGGATAATGACTAAGTTTTCATCTTTAAGGCAACGTCTGGCACTCAGAACATCTGCCCAACAAAGTTCCCAGAAGGCAAAGACCCCAGTTACAGCTACTACTGCTGGGCTGTCTCTCCACACAAAAATAACCTTACAGGCTCTATGCTAACTGAACTAACATTTCCTTGCTGGTCGTGATGGTCTGTCCAAGTCATGACAGGTTGTACAGAGAAAGTTTAACACTGATGATGTCTATGTGGCACTTGTTCTATGGATAATAAGCAGAGGATTTCAGACCACTGAATTGGCTAAAACTGACCACTATTAGTTTTTTACTCTTCTGAATAATTATTCTTGTCTCAGAATTCAATTTAAGGTGTGGAAAAAAACCAAGTGCAACATGTGAATACAAACCAGTGAGATCCTACCGACCCAGGAAAATCTAAACCCCTTCAAGTTTAAAAGGCGTATGGCATTCATTCAGCTTGGAAGAAAACTTGAGGAATTAACCTCTTCCCTTACCCAGAATTCTGCTTTGCCATTGCCCTTCTTGCACCGCTCTGCCAGGACTGACACACCCACAGTCACCTCAGACAGAGGCTCTTCTGCTGCTTTCATCAGCACAATCTGGATCACCCGTCCCTCATAAATGTGGGCATCAAATGTCGACTTCCATTCGGGATACATGGTTGGTTTCCTCTGAACCAGAGTTTTTCCTCTCTCTGAAAGCCAAAATAACCCCAAAGAGGACAGAAATTGTAAAATCAAATAATGTAGATCAAGTACTTAAACTCAACAAAATAAAAGAGAAAATACTTGTACTGATACTAAAAGCATATTTACTACTTCTTTTATTGTGGTTGGGACGAAGTTTAAATACTCAGTTCAAATGTTCATGACTTGGAAGGCAAATCTCAGCCTGACAAACAGGCATGCAAAGGCAGTGAAGGTGTTAACATGTAGCCAGAGACCAGGAGGTACAAACTCCATTGAGGAATTTCAGAAGCTGGTTTAGTCAGTCACAACTGGACAGGGAATATTTCATGGCTCCTTTCTGGTATAAATCTCCATGATGTGTCATCTGATCACAGTGAATACCTACTGCTCTAAGATAAATTAAGGAACACCTTACACTGACCCAGTTTAAATTGAAACCGGCATCTGAGAGATGAAAGGCTTCACATTTCATTAATCTACTTCCAAGTTATGAATACAAGTGAAATGTTGGGATAAGTCACTCTCCTTGACATTGTACTCTGTCTATACCATGACTGCTACTTTTTAAAGGACATTTCAGGGCCTTATCTGTCCTCTCTAGCACATGCAGACCTTGTGTCATTAGGGAACAAGAAAAAAAGATGAAATAACATCAAAAAAGTATTTTTATTTTTTTTTTGGTAACATTTACCCAATCTCCCACAAGAATATCTCAGCAGATTCCTTTGTTAGGAGTTTTACAGTGCTTCACTGTTCTTATTAGATGGATTTTTCTTTTCTTTTCACCAACAAAGGTTGGACTGGATGATCCTTGCAGTCCTTTCATGCCTGGTATTCTATGCTTCTAATACAGAGCTTCAGTCTCTCTTGCTACCCATTAAGCTAATTTCTTCCTGTCCTTACCTCAGGCAGAGAAAACAGCCAGTGACTGCACAACCTGTAACAAGCATATTTCTAGATCTGGGTCTCTTAGTCCCATCAACACATCTAAAATGATGTTGCCTTCCAAGCAACCACATCCAGCTCTTCCCTGTGACCCTGGCACACAAATGGCACCTCCCAGTTTTTCTCTGTGATTTGCTGCCAAGCCAATTATTCTCCATTTGCGTGCAGGAAAATGAATATTATTTTCTACATTCTACACAATTTCTCCTATTTATCAAGATCATTCATTGCAATAAAAGTGGTTTCTAAGTGCCTTTCCAGCTCTGAATGATCCATTTGTTGTTATGATAGCAAGGCAGTAGAAAAGCAGATTAAATAGTTGGACCCTTCCACAAGAAGCTGCAGTGTGGTCTGTTAGAACCTTAATATTTTAAAATCTTCCTGGAAACTCAAGACAAATTCAGTGTTCATTCATTTACAGCTTGCTGGACGACTCCACTCAGTCGTGCTGAGCTCTGCAAACAAGAGTAGGGAATTATGTCCTTGTACTGCTTTATTAGGGAATTCCTGCCAACAGCAGCACTGCAAATCACAGCTTGGACAGCAGACCTGAGCTGCCTGCCAAAGGACATTCCCAAACGCTCAGAAATGGCCACCTGAGGACCTCCTCCATTGCAAAGCAAACTTGCAAAGCATTCCTCCTCAGTCAAAAGCTTCTCTCTTGAATTTGGGAAACTCTGCAGACAGAAAAACCTCGAATCCTTCACAGTGCAAACCTACTTCCAGAGCCCCATACTATGGAAAAATGTGAAAATATTATCCCAGAATCACAGAATCGTTTAGATTGAAGAAGAGTGTTAAGATCATCAAGCCCAACCATTACCCCAGCACTGTCCAGGCCACCACTAACCCACGTCCCCAAGTGCCACATGTGCACGTCTTTTTAAATCCCTCCAGGGATGGTGACTCCACTGCTTCCCTGGACAGGCTGGTCCAGTGTTTGACAACCCTTTTGGTGGAGACATTTGCCCTGATATCCAATATAAACCTCCATGGCACAACCTGAGGCCATTTCTTCTCGTCCTGTCACTTGTTACTTGGGAGAAGAGCCTGACCCCCATCTGGCCACAACCTCCTGTCAGGGAGTTGTAGAGTGCAAGAAGGTTCCCTCCTTTTCTCCAGGCTGAGCCCCACCAGTCCTCTCAGCTGCTCCTCACAGGACTTGTGCTCCAGGCCCTTCCCCAGCCCTGTTGCCCTTCTCTGGACTTGCTCCAGCACCTCGATGTCTTTCTTCTTCTGAGGGATCCAAAATTGAACCCAGGATTTGAGGTGCAGCCTCTCCAGTGCCAAGAGCAGGGGCACAACCACTTCCCTGTTTGTGGTGAAAGCACACAGGGAGAGCTCAAACAAACAAGATTTTAGAGAATATTAGGATGGACAATGAATGCAAGGGGGGGATTAAAAGCAGGCTCTCTGCACAGCAAGGCTTTTACACTGGCCTACTTTTTGGGTTGCTAAAGCCAGACCCCTTCACCAAAAAGGCACACTTCAGGAGGCAGCCTTGGGAATAGAAGAAATTGCACTTATTTGAGAACCTTTATCAATAATTCAGGGTTTGCAGGAACAGCAGCAGTTTGTAGAAGAGTTGGTAATACTCTTTGTAAGATTCTTAGATGGGCAGAGAACTATTTCAGTCTGTTCACAGGACTCTGCCTATTCCCACGTCCCAGTTAAGATCTGCTTTGATCAGTCACTATATGAATTTTTACCCTATGTAAAACCATAAAGAAGGCATCTGAATTACTGGCAACAACTTCCAGCCTGGCCATGCTGCTTTTGCAGTTAAAATTGTACTAATCAAGATCTGTCATGGACCACATTGCCTGCCTGCAAATGAACAGTTAAATGTTCAGGAAAGAACAGCCTTTAAGAACCCCTCCTGTGTTCAGGCCTCCTTTGCTTCTCTGTTAATACTACTGGCTCCAAAACATGTCACATGTTTGCAAATTGGCTTAATGCCTAATCATTAGGCAATATGACTTCCTTCTTCCTATACAATAAGCTTTTCCTTGATCATGCTTCAGCAGGCAAATCCAACAAAAAGCTATCTTGTCAAACTGACAACAGAAGGATCACATTGTTTTCCTGATTACCTCAATCACTTACTTCTCCAAGGTTCACTGCCCTCTCCTCCCCTGTTTTTTAATGCCTCAAAGACACATGGAAACAAAGAGGGGAAATGTTGGCACAACTCTACTTTTCAAAAGCAAATGGCCGGGGGGAAAAAGAAAGAAGGTGGATTTATTTAGATCACTTTCACCTCTCCACACATTCTGGCAGCTGCAATACCTTCAACACCATTTCTTCAGAGGTTCTCCTAACACGCCAGGAAACTGCTACTTTGGAGCTGAATACATTTGCTTGATGACAACATTTTTTGGAAAGGGCACCATGCCTTGTATTTAAAGTTTAAAGGCAGCTTTTACCCTCAGGAATAAGGGGAAAGACCAATCACATCGTGAGGAAGAAGAAAATTCACCCTTTCCTGCATTCTTTGATGTTTTGTGAAGCTCTAGAGCCATACTACAAGATTAAACTGCTCAGTCTAACCCAAAACAGCAATCCCCTCTTATCCTGTTTGGCTACAGTGGTGTATTCCAGCCAAATGTCACAAAATGTTATCTTTGGACCAGTGTCTGTAAAGATGAGGTCTTTGAAGGCTGAGTAAATAGAGAGGTGCTAAAATAACCTTGGGTGCAAGTAATTTCAAGCAAACAATTCTGCCAGAATGCCTCAGTTATGCCTGGCACTTGCAGAGCTGGAGAGGACATCACTTTATTTAACATTTGCAAACCTTGCTCGTGCAAAATTCACAACTCACTTCAACCCAAGCCAAAGTGATTTTTCACCTGCTTGCCCACATATTTTGGGAATAATTGCGTTGGTGGTGAAGTAAGAAATTAGAAATCTTAGACATCATCCTACCAAGTGCTGAGCTCTCTGGCCACAGGACAAGAAAGCATTAATAAAGAAGTTTTGTTTTAAGGTGGAGGTGGAGACAACAACCATTGTTATTTCTTCCATTCTGAAAGAAAAGCTCATATTGAAGTGCTTGGCATGACAAGAACAGCAGGACTCACTACTGTTCACAGACTAAGAAGGATTAGAGTATTTCTCAAAACTTACACATATTCAGGAAAGCATCCCCATTTGTAACCTCACCTGTAGTCAATGATTCCTTCATCTTGATAGCACAGAAAGGCTGTAGCTGTTCTCCTTGATTCTGCACAGGTCCCAGCTCAAAGGAGTTGAAGGATATCCGCAAAAAGGGGGCCATTGCTCACAGTGATGCACAATCTAAGTGGAAATAAATAAATAAAAATCATTCAATAAAATACCTGGTCTGAGACTTGTAAGAGAGTGACACACATTTCCCAGCAGCCATCAGAGCTTCTATTGAGGCTACAACCCCACGGCTCCTATTCAAGCACTGCTTTCAGGTGGCAGTGTACTAATCCTAGGAAGCATCCAGAGCTACTGATCCAACTGTGAGCCTCCATATCTGCACATACCAGGCAAAGAGAAGAGGGAGAGAGAAAAAGCACCAGCACCACCGTGTCACCTCTTTTAAAGTGCCAGGAATCACCGAAGTTCAAAACACCTGCAATATCTAAGTCAGCAAACAGGTGTTTCACTACAGTCTTCCCTCATTCTTAAGAGCTTCTGAACTCAGAGCAATTTCAGTTTACGACTCACAGCACCTTCAGCAACAGAGTCAGCCCTGTAGCTTGTATGTCAATATTGTTTTGTGAAGCAAAAATTACTTATTCAAAAGGTAAGAGAAAACAGTCATTAGATAGCAAGGCAATTCTAGTGCAGTCAGAGAAGGAGGGATGCAGGGAAGGAGGGATTAGGAAAAAAGAGTTCACAAGGTAACAGGAAGAGATGATGAAAAAAAATAAAGACCTGAAACCGGGCTGAGCTGGCCTTTTGACTGCAGATTGTTAACCAGCTCAGTCAGGCAGCACTAGGAAGGACACTTCAAGCAATCCTGCACATGCCAGCATTTTTTTAATGTACAGACATCGACCTGAGAAACAATTACCATTCCTCTTCTATCTCTTAAGGCCCATACAGTCATTTAGATAAAAGACTGAAATGAAGACTCTTTGCAGCAAACCAGCATTTGCACATCACACATTCTCCCCATGCGGAGACCATTTATAATAAATAGAGAACTTTTATGAGCAACATTTATTGAGCTAGTTTTTATTAACTGACTGCTTCTCCACTTTCTTTTCTGTAAGAGTAAGACACAGCTAGAAAACAGGCTTAGGATTACTTGGCACCCACCACTGCTCATCCCCCTGAAGAACTGAAAGCCAGGACTGTAATTCACATTCATGCAGAACGGTCACCCCGACTCACAATAAAGCAACAACCCTCCCACACTAATCCGCTGGTTATTGCAGCTTGGGGCACCATTTGATGAGACTGGAGATTGAGATGACCTCACAAAGCAAGAAAAATAGACAGCTTTTGTAAAAATTAACAAATACCATCTGATAGCTCACTTTCACAAAGGCAACACGAGCACAACGCTCATCAAGAGCTGTAATGAGGAACATATTTCAGCTGCTCAAGGGGCCTCGTGCTCACTGTGTTCAGAACTACCCCCAAGTGATCAGCCACGACTTGCCAGCACCAGATCACATATCATTACTACTCAACATGGATGTAAAAGAAACCAGATTTCATCCTTGTTCACCTCAGGGAAGCAGCTCGAAGGTCCAACCAAGCCATAGGCAGCAACAAGCCGGGTAGGTCAGCCTGTAGCTCCCACTGGAAAGTTTATTTGACAGAATCGCAGGATTACAGGATAATTCTGGCAGGAAGGGACAGCCCAGCTAGAAGTCACAATTTCCAGTAAGTCTGGGACAATACTAACAAAAAATTGGAAAACACTAACAAAGCTAAACTAACAATTGCACTGAGTTCACTCAGCCCATCTGACTCAAGCCAACGTTAGTCCTGAAACAGAATACAAGGCTTTGCAATTTAGTTCTTTAACTCCAGATTAAGATACAATAGGAACAGGTACAATGCATATGCATCTTGAGTAATCCCACAGCCTTTCTCATTTTCAATGGCCAAATACATGTGAAGGCCACATTTTCAACTCTGCTTAGTAGTTTTGAATATGAGTATTTGTTGTATTCATTGTACTCAGCTTCAGTACATCTCAAATGCTCTCTTCTCTCTCAGAAATGCTACAAGACAAGCAGTTGAGCAGTTAGGAGAAAACACCAATATCCCAGAGTTTCTGATGATGTTCAAAGTCCAAGGTCACAGTGAAAACTAGAAGAAAACTGTTTGCTTTTACATTTAACAACAGCTTTAAAAAAAAACCCAAACCACAATGAACTCAACAGCTACTCGTTCTTGCCAAGTTTCTCTACTCTTATATATTGTGCTATTTTCACAGAAGTAGAGATCTAAAATGTCTGCATGCAAACTCTCACTCTATGTTATAGACTCTACTGTGACACATGGAGGTTAAGTGAGAAAGGAGGGTTTGAATTTGCTCCTCAGATATATTTTCCAGCCATTGTCTACGCTAAGATGCGCAGTGAGATCGCTGACAAGGATCAGCTGCACTGCTGTAAACAAAAACATACCCCACTAAAACTGTTTTTGGCAGCAAAACTCAGTGAAAGAGATTAATTTTAATTCAACAAAGTTTCTCAAAATCCCTGCTGAATACACTCATCCAAAAGTGTTCTCACATTTGAAAAGCAAAAACATTGAAAGCAATACATAAGCTTTGCTTGCTGCACTTTAGACAAGAGTCCCCCTCTAGTCTCCATGACTGTCACAGATGTGACAGCACAAGCACTGACTCTTATTTTAGGAGCTGTACCTGTCAGGAACTGAAACTGCTATAAAAAAAATCAAGGGAGATTTTACAATCTACTCATACAATCTGCATTGCAGCTATGAAGTATTAAAGCCAAACTGCTTCCCTAAAGGCCAGATTTTATCCAAACCAAATGGTGGAAAAACTGAGACACGAGCTCCAAGAGCATTGCTATTCTAAATGACAGGTTCAGTATCTCAAACAGTTCCAAAGCCACGTGCTATCTGAAAAAAAACTAAGGGAAAAATCTTCCAGTAACATATATGAGGTACATGGTGGTGGCCCCACTAGTTCAGAGCACACCATCGGATGCTGTCCAGCATCATGTTCATTTTGTCAAGGATCCCTGATCTGCTCTATTGCAAACTCAACCCATGTTCTATATTCTGGGATAGATTCTATGAAATCCACAGTACTTTCCATGCAGCTTTAAAATTGAGAGTTTTCTACTATTTAATACTGAAAGAGAATCAACAGTGTTACTATCAGCTACAGAGCGAGGGGGGAAAAATGGAAAAATCTTCACATCATCAAATGTCAACATCTGCTGGATGAACAAATGTTCAGTTTTCACAAGGATGTAACATGCAGTTTTAAAGAAGTCTTCAAAGCAAATTAAAATCTTAAATATTCCAAGAAGAATTTTATCAAGATTTGCTAGCGCGAGATTCACATTAGATTAAAAATCTTCACGCAGACTGAAGGGACAAAGGGTAAATTCTGTAGTTTCTCTCCTTCCAATGGTGCCCAGCAGCAATCAGGGACTCGCTCTGCAACCCAAGGCGGCACTTGCCAGGGTTCCTTTGTTGCTGTAATTCTGCCTGGTTATAAACAGCGAGGGCAAACCAGCTCTAACACAACCCAGAAACAAAGACACGGTTGTAACTGCTACACAAAGCAGGAAGTAACATCAAAGCAGTGGATCATCTGGAGGAAAAACAGTGGATCATCTGGAGGAAACGCTGATACTGGTCGACAACAGAGCACTGAAGAGACTAAAAAACTAATGGGCACAAGCAGAGCATAGACTGGTCCATCATTGATACGGACCATGTATCCAAGAAAAACACAACTGAGAAAGCTCCCCCTCTGATTTCTTTGCAGTAGTCTGTCAAACATTTTGCAAACAGATGTAAAGCTGCACACACATCATGGCTTTTCCATGCTGTCTCACAGAACTGCTCTGGGTGGCATGAAATGCCTGCTTCCTGCTTAGCTCCCTCTGAGGCTGCTTCCAAGGCCACACAACTGCTCTGGGAAACACCAACACTGGCAGGCAGCACCTCACGTGGCTGACCAGTTGGTGTTCTTCCCTGAAAAGATGCAGCAGTAACTTTTCTAAGATGCAAAAGTATAGTTTATTTCCAACTTGCAGATATCCTTTCTTTCCACAAGGGTTTCCTGTCCTCCATTCTGGCAATGGACAAGAGAGACAGCAATGATTTACTGCCCAACTAATTGCCCCCACAGCACTTCCAAAAACATGCACAAAGTCCTCCTTCCTCTTTATGTACAGCCTACAAAGGTGCTTATGCTACTTTCCTGGCAATAATACGAGAGAAGGCTGCAAATAGTGATGCTGGAAGAGTGATTATCATCCTTCACCTGTGCAAACCGTGTTTTTATTGCTCCCAGGTGTGACAACCCACACTCCCTTCACATGTATTCTTTCAGCTGATGATCCAAGAGAGAAAAGCAATACTTGTGCTGCAGGAAAATTCACTGAACCAGAGGAACAATCGTGCTAACCACTGTCTACTCTGCACACCTATGATTAGTCTACAGAGACTTTTAGCATGTTCTGTTAAAATCCCTGGTCTCTATTTGATGCTCTGTACGTAGAAGTCAATCCAAAAATGAAGTCAGTTTAAAAGGAGATTATTATATTTGCTGTTATCAACCATGTCAAAAAGACACACAGCAGCATTCTTCATCAGCTGGACTTCCCTAGGCACTACTGCTACCCAAGGAAACCCTGAAAAACATATCCAACCTCAGATCACTGCACATCATGATGCTGAACACTCACAGCTGCCAGAGATGGCAAAAAAACATCATCTGCAGGTGCTGCTTTGAGAGTTTAAAATCCACGGAAGGACTTGAAAAGTGTTCTCCACAAAACAGGGCTAAACTCACACGTTGCATGTAGGTCCCTGCAGGAAAAGGAGGGGTCTACAGAAAGTACTGTCCCTGCAGCAGCATCACTCATGCTTTTGTTTAGGTTTAGCCATTAAAGTGCAACTATCTCCTGTGAATGGTTTAATTTACTCCAGTTATTAATTTGATTAATCTGTCTATGGATTTCCATAATGGTAATGAAGCTTCAAAGCAACAGGTTTAATAAACTACCTTATGGAGAAGATTTTACAAACAAAATAAAAATAAACCTTAAAATTAGAATTGTAGGACTATACAGTTATGAAAGCAAAATATATCCATTAGGTAATATTTTTAAAAAGTGCAGTTATCTTCAGGAAGTCAAGGATGAAAGGAGCAGCTTTAAAACAGCCCAGTTAACTACAGTTTCTGCAGTAATATTTCTAAACCAGTGAAAATTTTAAAAATTTTAACACCAAAATTCAATTTACTTGCTGTTAAACTCACTGCAAATGATTTCTTTTTGGTTGTTCATAATTTCAAAATGACAATTCTGTACACTAAATTCTATTGTAAATTATGCAAGTTTTGGGGTTTACTTCATCTTTTTTTTTTTTTTAATAGTACAAGTCCTAAGCCTAACTTGGAAAAAATGTAGTTACCATTTCCTTCCCTTCCTCCCCCAAGTATTTTCTTTCAGATACTTCTGCTTTTGTTGGGTTAGGCCAAGGCCAGAAACAGAAACAATTACATAATAAAATCTGTCACTCTGTTGCAACAGTCTGGAGAAGAATCCATCTAGATAAGCCATGCAGCAAGAGAAGTCCCTTGGTTTCATCCCACTTGGCCAGAAGCACAGATAATTCTGAGTTTCCACACTTTTTCTGCGCATTCAGCAACCCCCAAACTGCCCAATTTTGTGGCTGCTGCCTGAATTGCTGGTATTTCCCCAACACTCTCAAGGCCGGAAAAAATGTACTGATACTTTCCCTTATCATTACAATGAGAAACTCAAAATATGAGCTCCAGGAGCCTTTATTTGAACAGGCCAATTCTTTCAATCCCAGCAGTGCAAACTCCTGGGAGGCTCGAGGGGAAAGCAGATTGCAGGCAAGAGAGAGCTAAAGCAGACCTGATTTTGTGGGGTTTCTTTTTGGAAGATGTGCAGCCCAATTTATTTGATCACATGAAAACATACAATTAGCTCAGCAACAACAGTTGACTGTTCTTAAAGTGGTTTCAGGTGCGTTGAGGAAGACAAATCTGAGTTTTACACTAAAAGATCAGCAAGTTGAGGAAATTCTAGGCTCTGAAATAGGCAGAAGGACAGGTTGTCACACAGCATATGCTGCAAGATCCAAAAAGCATTTTACACTGAACGTCCTTTTTTTTTTTTTGGAAGGGGAAAAAGAACATTTGGAGCAACAAAGTTGGCTTTTCCAATATTCCACAACCACTACTTGGTGGGAAGAAGGGGGAAGTACTGTCAGATGTTTTTTCTTTAGGAGCCCCGAGTTCTCCTTCCTCTGTGAACACGCAGGACTAAACATGATAATAATGATAATACTATGAGCTGCTGTTTGTTACCATTGCCAAAATGAAGCTTGAAACAAAAGTACAAATGAATCCTCTTCATCAACTTCAAACCCAAATATCCAACATTAAAAGCATACAAGAGAGGAAACACTGTCCAGAGCCCAAAGACTTTGTTCATTATTTCTGATAGCACAAATGATATCTTTGTTAAATAGCAGCTGCAACAACATGAAGGTTTAATATAACAGGGCTGGCTGGCCAGATCCTTATGAACCTCTAGGAGAGTGAAGAATTCATTAATATCAAATTACACTATGAAGTGGGAGAATGTCCAAAATACTTAGGTAGGAGGTAAACCTTGGTTTTTCTCTATCCACGCACGATTTAAGCATAATTAGGACGCTTTTGTTTTTTCTTTGACATGAGGAGTAAGTAGAGGTCGAGGGCTTTTTTTTCTGCAATTGAATAACACAATCCCTTCTGAGTGAGGATGAAAAAACCTATTAGGTGAAAGGGATGAAGTTACATCTCTTTTCCACTATAACAACACACCTTATAGCCAAGCTATACTCTGTGTCACTAAAGAGAGCACTGGAAGTCTGCTGAGTCTGAGCCCCTGAGCAGCTCTCAGCTCCCACTTCCTTAGCAATGGCCAGGAAATTTGCCAGTATTTAGCCAGCATGACTAAATTGCAAAACTGTACATCAAGTTTATCATGTGAATAGGAGTTCTCTGAAGGAAGCAAGCCATTCTGCAAAGCTTTTTCCTGTAATAATCACTACACTATGAAAGCTGAGCTACTCACAGCTTTCAGAAGTACCAAACCAAAGGAAAAGAGCCAAAGAAAATCCAATATTTTGTACAATACCTGTTTAGGTACCACCATAATCAAGCACAGAGGGATCCACATTCAGGCATATTCCAGCAATATCCTTTAACAGAGGAGTTACACAGCAAGCTCATCCTCCACCTTACTCTTGCTGAGTATTTTTATCTAGGATTCATTATAACATTTTCCAGCCTTTCAGTACCTAAAGAGGCTCCAAGAGAGCTGGAGAGGGACTTGGACAAGGGTCTGGAGTGACAGGACAAAGGGGAATGGCTTCCCACTGACAGAGGGCAGGGTTAGATTGGAGATTAGGAAGAAATTCTTCCCTGTGAGGGTGGTGAGGCCCTGGCACAGGTTGTCCAGAGAAGTTGTGGATGCTCCATCCCTGGAAGTGTCCAAGGCCAGGTTGGACAGAGCTCTGAGCAACCTGGTCTAGTGGAAAGTGTCCCTGCCCATGGCAGGGGGTTGGAACTGGATGATCTTTAAGGTCCCTTCCAACACAAACCCTTCTGGAATTCCACAATTTTCTTCCCAATTATAAGCTTCCCAGAAACTGAGATATATTTCCCAGAAAGAATAATAGAAAATGCCAACAACATATTTTCAAACCTAACAGAAAATACTGCCTTCTTCTTCAAAACACTGGAGGGGTTTTGTGCTGGTTTTTGTGTTGGTTTTCTATTTTTTTTTAATTTTATATTTTCCACTGAATTCCCTTCACACTGAAAAAGCCAAATGCCATAAAGACAGTATGCTAATCACAGCTTAAGAAAAAAAGAGAGATTTGTAATGTGTCTTATTTTAAATGTACTGGGTTAATGTCTCTATATAAACAATGAAGAGGCAAAAAATGGAAATAGAGAAACTGGACATTCAACAGAAATATAAAAAATGCCTTCTAAAATACTCCAGTAAGAAAATGATTTTACTTTGGACTTTCGAAAACATCAGCAGATTATGCAGTCTAAGTGCCTCTCAAAGAGCACAGGTCTTCAAGCCAGAAATTTATACTATTGCCAGCACCATGACCTAATCCTCCAAGTATCTGGAAAACTAGAATATTCATTAGCTGAGAGAACTATATCATCATTCATACACGCTGGAAATCTGCTGCTCAGATAACCTCATCAGAGGGAATACAGTTCATTCCATCCAAGCCTTTCAAACTAAAAGGACACGAGCCGTGAACCAAAATTTTTGCTCATTAACTGTGTATCAAGTTGTAGGAGTGGATCCTGTCCAGCCTCCTGACTGCATCCAGCACTGCTGGGGTTGTTTGGTTTGGTTTTTTGAGATGCCATTTTTCCCCTGGGGAGCACAAACCTTCAGTCTCTTCAGTCAGACCCCTCAGGCTCAGAGAGCTGGGGCTGTTCAGCCTGGAGAAGAGAAGGTTGTGTGGAGACCCCACAGCACCTTCCAGTGCATGAAGGGGCCCGACAGGGAAGCTGGAGAAGGGACTCTTCATCAGGGACTGCAAGAGAGAGGACAGGGAGCAATGGGTTCAAACTGAAAGAAGGGAAATTTAGGTTGGATACACAGAAGAAATTCTTTTCTGTGAGGGTGTTGAGGCCCTGGCACATTTTCCCCACAGAACCTGTGTATGTCCCATCCCTGGAAGTGTCCAAGGCCAGGTTGGACAGGGCTTGAAGCAACCTGGAAGGTGCCTCTGTCCATGGCAGGGGGGTTGGAACTAGATGACATTTAAGGTCCTTTCCAACCCAAACCATTCTATGATTTTAACATAGGCCAAATCTGCCTTCCTGAGCTTGATGCTGCTTTTCCTTGCTATTTTTCGGTACTTAAAGGCTTCTCAGGGTAGGTAGAAATCATCCTCTATCCTTTTGTTTTTATCCTTTTTGGGGTTTTTTTCATTACCAGGAATGTGAAAGCCAAAACCCACAAAATAAATTAAATAACCAATATAAGTCAACTTAATCAAGACTTTTTCCATGGTTTATTAACTGAAAGTAAACAGTGAATCCACACACAGTTACATGCATCACTACCTGTGAAGGCATCTCTCACTTTTGAAATGAAGAGAGAAAACAAACACAACTGAGATCCACTGAGGGATGTGTAGGATGATGCTAAATAATGAATGGCCACTGATAAGGAGAAATTGGAAAAAAAGAAACATAACCAAAATTCACTTTTAATTAATACAGCGTTTGCTCCTGGTGTAAATTCAAAGTTCAGGCTTAGACTTTCAAAAACATAAGAAACTGGAGAATCATTTAAAAATGAGATGTTTGGTTTTCATATGCAAAACACTACACGCATAGAGTAATATGAACCTACACCCAAGAACTTCACTTTGCAACACTGTGAGTCAGCATCTGTTTTTTCACTTTATTGGGTCATTTCACTGATGAAAACACTGCTAAACAAGACACAAACTTCATTACTTGCCCTAAAAATACTTTCAAGAAAATATATGCAATGAACTTGCCAGGGTACCTTTAGATTACCCAAAAAGTAACTGAAGACAAACCCTTTGATTACAGTTGTACTCTTGTGTTCCAGTTAACCCACGGAAGCAACAGAGTATTCAATGACTTTCCTACAGACAAGTTTTCCTGGCTCATTACGGCCTATCACTTTCTCCATCAATAAATGGATAAATGAGTTAAGGTCTTGGTCATTTTCCCTGCATCTTCCAATTATTTCTGACTTTTTTTGCTGCACATATTTCTTTTGCCATCAAAGTGCTTTTTTTACAACCATTTTTATAGCAATTTTTCATAACCACAAGCTGCTATCACTGAATAGTACCTCCAGTACCCTGAACTGGTTGGGAAGCACATCATTAGGAGAAGTCATTGCTATTAGATCATTCAGTTTAAAAGGATGGTGTATGGCTGCTACTGGCACAGAAAAACTCAAGAGGAAAACCAAACAGAGGTAAACTCCAGTTCTCCTGAGGCAACAGCACACACCTTGTGCACAAAGCTCTTCCCAACCTTTTCAGTGCAATCCCAGTTTCAAAGGGGGCAGGCAGGTAACAGACTGCAAGCACAGGAGTGAAGCCCACAGGAAAATGCTCCTGGTAGTTCCAAATGCAAATATTCCCACTTCCAGTTACAGAAGATCCCTTTCTTAGCTCTCAGCATGGAAAGACTGCACATCCCCAGGCAGCTGAGTGGGAAATTCTCTTTCCACATGGTGTATCTACCCTTAATGGTCTGCCCAGTCCTGCCTCCAGATCTTTCCTCTGTGTATCAGTGCTATCCACACTGCCTCGATTCTTTCCCTCTTTGAATGCCAAGAGGCTCTTTCATGCTGTTCACTATGCAGCTTGCTTAATTATAATCACCCTGGCATTTTGTGTACCTGAAACACCTTTCACTTCCACCCAGCAGCGCCATGTCCTCTGTCTCACACATCCACACCACTCAAGTGAGCAAGGAATGAGTGCTGGCAAGGAGCTCTCCTGGTATTTACAACAAGCCACATCCCCAGCACAAGTTATCCCAAAAGATTCCTTTCTGCCTCATGGTTAACAGCACTCAGCACTCCCCAGGCCACAGGATGCTGGCTTTTCCCCACTGGTCTGGATATTTGCTTCCACTACAGCAGTTTAAGTACATAAATCCTGTTCTAATACAGTTTTTTCCATGTTAGCAATTACTGCTGAACCCACAGACATATTCTGTGACCAACACTGAGAGGCAATTCACACAAATAGGAAGAGGTAAATAGATGCCCACAACCCACTTCTTATGAAAAGTTACTCCACATCTCGGATAATTTGAGAGTCTCCAGTACTGAGTAAACAGAAGTTAAATCAACTTTGGTCCAATGAATTTCAACTCTGTGGGAAAGAGCTGCAGAGAGCTGCATTTACAGCCTTTAATAGACAACCTCATTCTGCCTCTGTGGGACTATTAAAAAGAAAAAAAATTTACTCAGTCTTGAAGTACAGCTATATTGAAAAATGTATCTGCTTGTATTGTGAAGAGTCTTAATTAAAAAGCAGTTTGGTAAATATAATTTTTATGCTCCTGTAATGTATCTCCTTGTCCAAGGTACAGTTTTCCAAGCAGAGCACTAGCATTTTCTTAACTGCTCTAAATCCACTTCTGAAAATAAAGCTATGAAACCTATATCTGACAGAAAACGTCAGAATGATAAAAATCAGCACTTAAAATTCACCTGAGATGTCAAAGGAGAAAAGAACCTCATGATTCTCTTGCAGCTGTCAGTGCCCTCTGTTCATCTACGATGTGTACTGAGAA
Source organism: Lepidothrix coronata (assembly GCF_001604755.1). Taxonomy (NCBI): domain Eukaryota; kingdom Metazoa; phylum Chordata; class Aves; order Passeriformes; family Pipridae; genus Lepidothrix; species Lepidothrix coronata. The sequence continues at coordinate 1,766,946 of NW_016690258.1, forward strand.
ACTGTATCTGCTGAGGTGTGCAAATACATATGATGCACACAAAGATCTGATGTCCTGAGGAAGAAGAGTTTAAATCCCTAGCTATTCTGGACTTTGTTAAATTTTTCCCATGTTGCTGCCTCTGAAAGACTCAGATATAACAAGTAACAAATACTCCAAGTATTTAGTACTGTTCTGGTGCAAGGATGCATAGCGTGGGCACCGCCTAAGAAATATTCTTCAGCCACTTTGAAAGTAGATCTGAGATGCTCTTGAGTTTTACTTTGAATCTCTGAACATAAAATGAAAGTAGAAGCGTTTCAAGCATTAATCTGTATTATTGCATAACACAAAAGCAGTTTGGGAGACTCAAACAGTACTGAGGTAGAGCGGTTTCCACAGTCACTGCTCGTAACTTCCAACACCATGTTGAAATTTAGGACAAGTAAATACAATAAACTCTGCCTACAGAAGAGAAAACACTGTTCAGTTTGGTTTTTCTTATCGGTAAATATTTTGCCGTCTTGCTTAATTCAGAATAAACTTTCAGTGTGCTGTACAATGGAAACATTAATTTCTGCTCCCCAAACAGAAATTGGTGGGATTCTCTAAACAATTTACGGGAGCAACTTCAAAAGACGGTTAAAATTTTTCCAGCATCTTCTAGTGCAGTTACACGAGCTACACAAAGAAACAGTGATTCCAGGCACTTGTACAGAGTTCAGTGGAACACAGCATTGCATTTATGATCTTGGAACGAGAGAGTCAAAAGAACAAGGTTCAGGCTCGTGACACACTTACTGCTGACCTCTGTGCCTCTGTTCCCTTTTATTATCACCACCTACCTACCAGAAAGTGAAGGTGAACAAATGGTTAGAGACAGGCTTGTCTAATAGTAGCAAGACATCATATCTAAGGATTATACTGTAAGTCTTAACAGTTTTACTATTTCTTTAAAAACAATCAACAGGAAGAGTCAATATTATAGTTTAAGCAAGGTGGCCAGTTACAGGTTCCTAACAGCAGTTCTACCCACTTCTGAGGCAATGCATTACCAAACTTATACCCAGAACTTTTCACCCTGTCCCCCACAGCAAGGGGAATCTGTCTTCCTGTAATTTTGGAAAGATGCATTACGCATGCAGGTTAATTAATTTGCTTCCATGATCAGACAGGGGAGAAGGCTCTTAGGATTCCTCCTCGATATGAGTCATTCTCATGGAAAGTCCCAACTTCCTCACTTACTCACAAACCAAGGACCAAGAGTGCTGAGTAAGTATACAGCTCAGAATTGCACAGACAGGTAATCTGCCATTACAAATACTTATTAAAGCATTATACTTATTAAAGCTCTCTTTCAAAGTCCTTTTTCCAATCCGAAACAAAATCACCAAACTTAATATCCAAGGGGCATCTCAAGGAGTTTGTAGGCTGTCTCTACTAACCTTTGAGATACTTATTTATAAAATCATAAGAATAATTGACACGGGTTTTTTTCCAAAAGTTTTTCCTTTCAAAGGCCCTGCAACAAGTGGGATGTTGGAATAAACCAAAAGAACAACCTGTTGAAGAGCTGAAGGGCAGATGAACATAACTGCATTTTAGTTTGGGATGAGAAGAGTATTGGCCAGGCTTGATGTAGATGTTAATAGCACCTTAAGTGGCAAGTTCTTAATTGAACTTCACTTACACTGTGCTAAGTGAAACCTATTTATTCTACAAAACCACTGCCCTGCAAAACCCCAAGCTTCCCCTGTAAGAAATACTACTAACTAAACCAAGCTAAATACAAGGAATGATGGAGTATGGGAATACCCAGGGAAGGGGAAAAAAGAGAACTTAAAATAGAAAGATTTATCCTGTTCTCTTCCTGGTTTTTTAACCAGCATTAGCAAAGTACATTTTAGCAAGAGTTTTATATGTTATCTACTCAACCACCTGGCTAGAAGGTATCCAAAGACAGTCATAATTCAGAACAGACAAATGGTAAAACCAGGCTTAAAACATGCTCATTCTTTTATCCACTCCCTTACACACAAGTGAGGAATCATTTGGATGAAAGTTTCACAGCACCTCAAAAACAAACAAAAAAAAATCCTTTACCTGAGGAACACTACTGCTCAGGTTTTTTGGTTTTCCTCCTGGTGCTAATGCCCAGCTTGCCTTAGTTTCAGCAGGCACCTCTCAAATAGGAAACAACAGCATTCTTTCAGGTTTCAATATTCGTTGGACTCACTACAAACAATGACTGAAACCTCATTTTCACACCCAAAAATAAAAAAGAATGAGGAGAGATTAGATTACACAGCAGCAATTGGTGATTTCTGCTGCTACAAGGAGAGGTGTTAGTAACCATAAATGTAGAAAAGGTCTCAAGTTGAACTGTACTGTTTGCCTTTGAATTTGATCTTGAAGGCACTATGATCCCAAGAAACTCTTTAACTTCTCTGTTCCTTAGTTTGCTCTAATAAAACAATATATATGTACTTGAAAAGTGCTTTAATTATGAGGACTGATGACACAAACTGCAATATTGGTGTTAACAATTTGTTAACACCAGCTTCCAACTCAATTTTGAAAAAATGGCTTGTGTTTACAGATGAAAGCAAAGTTACTTGGGCTGAACTAATCCTACAAAAACCAGATACAAGGAAAAAGCTATATTTTAAAATCTAGATTGTCAATCACAGCTGTGTCTGCAGAACAACTATCACAAGTCATCTAACTGGTGGAGGAACGGCACAGGGAGAGCAGCAACCTCTGGAGGCTTTGTGGCATTAACCAGCTGTCAAAATACAGCTCAGCTCCATGGGAACACACCAAACATTCCCAGACACTCTGCCTGTAAGTTTACAAACACTTCATAAATAACGCTTAAGCATCTAACAGGAGAGAGACTCAAACATGACATTGGGGGCCAACAGTGTATGCAATGCAAAATATGACTAAAGCTCACCAAAGAGTAATAACCAGAGCTCCTGAAGAACTCAGGATTGTTTCCTCATAGGCATCTAACAGGTGAAATAAATGTTTTGGAGCACATGTTGTGCAGAGAGAAGTCAGTAAAAGCCAACCCCTAGTGCAAAGAGAAGAGATGTAGATGTGGAACAAACAACTCAAAAAAAGCCAAAAGTGTGAAGAGTTTAGAGAACTGCATCCTGTTGCCTAAAAATAGGAGAGGAACTTTAAAATTATTACTTTTGTTACGAGCTTTCACATATGTATTAATCATCCATGGGAAAGACCTTGATGGCCAGGATTTGAGGATACAGACAGCACACAGAAGTTTTTTCCTCCTCCAGAAAACTAACAGGTTGTAGATACAGAGTTCAGGATTGTCAGAGATTTTAGTCTGCTTGTGGTTTGTTGGTTTTTGTGTTTGTTTTTTTTCAAGTGACAAGCCCTAATTAAGTATTTTATATATATATATATATATATATATATATATATATATATTTAGAAGAATTCTTTTCCTCTCATCACTTCTCAGTTAGCTCCTATCACTTCTGGAGTGGTTTAATCCCTCTTTTTGGCACAGCTTACAGACATAAACACTCCTGCTCAAACTAACTATAGGAATACATGGGAACACACAGTTTACTAAAAAAAACATAGCAAAGAACAAGAAGCAACAACACCATGAGTGGACTGATATGACACTGAATTTTTTTGCCTGATAATTCCTGGTTTCAAGACCTAGGAAATTAAGTAGTCTGGGGAAAAAACAGTTGCGCTACAACTTGGGAATCAAAACCTCCACAATTTAAGGGAAGCTTAAATTTAAAGGTTCACAGCACTCCCCTGGAGGACTGTGCCGTTTGCTGTGGCAAGGTCAAGTTCAAAGTTTTCAGAGCCCAGCATTTTGATGACTCACAATGCTGTGCCACTGGAAAGACATGTCAGTGGTGGGAGGGGTGAGGGGGAGAAGAGGTTAGAATAAAACTCTGTGACGTTGAAGCTTTTGTGGAGGATGTCAGGAATATCAGGACCAGTCATTCTTATTACATTTGTAGTCTGTTGCTCATGTAAAAATTTTGCATGGACAAGCTCACTTCAGCAGTATATCTATTAATCTTTTCAGCTAACCTGCTTCTTCCATAAATGTTCCAGTTCAGGACATTACTCAAAGCTTTTTTTTTTCCTCCTTTTTTTCCTCCTCTTTTTTTGTTTGTTTTTGTTATTGTGAGGGTAGCTGGGGTCTTTTTTTTTTTTTTCCAGAAGGAACAAAACACCACGAGCAGCAAACCATCTATTTACAGGTTTTTTTAATCTTCCAGTGGGTGCTGATCATTATTTGAGCAATGGAAATTCATCAGAAGGATCACTGGCTCATTTTCAAACAACAGTTCCTCTTTTGCCAGGAAGCTGAAGGATGGTGCCTTCTGAGAAAACACTGAGCATCTTTTCTGGAAGCTGACCAACACTTAATTGTGCCTATTCCACATGAATTATTTGAATATCATATAAATATTTCAGTGTGGCATCAGAGATATAAAGCTCCACCTGAGTACGTGCAGTTTAACCTATGTAAGCACGCACTTCTTTCAGATAGCTCCTCTTCCTCTAAAAGTAGATTTTTGAATGACAGACAGTAAAAAAATTATTATAACTCAGAAGTATTTAACAGGTGGTTCCCGTGCTCTGTGTACTTATGTACACAACTACAAATTAAATTATGATCTCTGTTACCCAAATGACTCATTCCAAACAGCAAGTACAGTCTGACATGCACTACAGGCATGACTGCTAACAAACTCCACTGACATTGCTTAACCTCTCTGATTAGTAGATGTGGTTTTGGTTACTTACAAGCATGTCTAATTTTAATCATCACACTGAATTTCCACAGACTTTGCAGGTTTTCTGCCTCGAAGGGCCAGAGGAGTTTTTAGGTTTCATCCAAAAGGATTTCAGCTCTTTAATAAGACATGGCTATAAATCACGTGGAATTTACTTTGGAGACACAGGTATAGCTAAAAACAAAATATGAGATTAGCATCTTAAACAGATGAGAATCTTCTACTTTTCTTATAACAATTTCCCCCCTTTAAAATGAGAATAATTCCATCTCAACGACACTGTGAAGCTACCCTGAAAAAAACTTGAGTTAATCACAAACACAATACAATGGACAAGAAAACTACTGACACTATCTTCAGAGCAGTTTAGGCAAATAAAAAAAAATCAGAAATAAGACACTATTCCCACAGAATTAAAGGATGAGAACAACAAAAACACCTCCATCTTCCTCCTGTCTTTACACATTTAAGAAAGCTACCACGTAACTATAGACTGCCTCAGTTCTACTTTGCATATTAATCTTCATTTGGGCATTTTCCAGCATTTTGTAAACCCATTTTTCTGGCTGGCCATGGGAGACATGGTATACACACAGTGCCTGGAACTGGCATGATTTAGGCCCCGTGGGTCCTTCCGGCATGTAATGAAGTAAAATGATCTGTTCCACCAAAGTTCAGGACAAAATTTCTATCCCACTGTATTCCCCGTTCCCAGTGACCTTGTTAGGCAATTATCTTCCCTCATATGTGGAACACTGGCAGCCTGCCACCTCACATAGCTGCATAATAAATGAAATTGTCTGCCAGCAGTACCCGCCTGTCATACCTGTCTTTCACACTTGGCAAGGATTTCATTCTGTCTTCTAAACCTCTTGGATTTTGGCCGTAACTACACTCAGGCAAGACAGAAACAGTCACATCATTGGAAGAGTATCTGGGATTTTTCCTTGAATACACAAGGTAGTCCATGAGTAATGTGTTAACCTGACAAGTCACCAAGTTTGTCTTCCTTAGGAAGCCCAGCACAACCATCTCTGCTTCCTACCTGTTCCTAGCACAGCCTAACCACAAAAATCTAACTCTACTGAGCTAAACTCTATTAACTCTAATTTAAATAATAAAAACCGAAAGAAATACTTTGCAGACTCATTGTTTACTCCTTTTTCTGATTTTTCTTTGGTAGTATCTTCCTAGACAGATGAGTTTTCTTCTAGATAACCTACAGCTTTTAAGACCCACGCTGTGGCAAAACTAAATTACAGTGACCAAGTCCTTCAGGGATTAGATGCAGAGTTTACACCTGCCAGGAAATAACAGCAGACAACTGAAACTGAAAAAAATCCATCTAAATGAGTCTCATAGCCTGAAAAATTTTCCTGCTTTTCCAGATAAACTGGGCAGAGTCACAGGAGACAAGCTTTCCACATTGTAAACGGAGCAGCAATCAGACTGAAAGGCACTCTCTTGAGCGCTCATACTGAAGTCAAGAATAATTATTTGAAATCCTACACGTGGCTCTTGACAAGGAGACACAAGCTTCTTACAACTGCTACAGTTTATCACACCTAAATATCCTGAACTCAGACAGTAACTAAGTCAAGGGGTAGACGAGAGGAACCCTTATGTCTCAGATGAAGCATCACCAGGAATTTTTCCTTGTTCACAAAGAGCCAGCTTGGAGGCAGAAAGTAAAATTACTAAAGCTGTGCCTTTGCAGAGAAGAGTTAGGATTTAGCAATAAACACAACTGCAAAATGAAGCAAAGCAAAGTGTATGTTTCACTAATCTAACAAAGACCTTTTTCATTTTGATTCCATAAAATTCCATAGAATCAGGATGTTTGAATGTTTCCAGAGACACCAGGGGAAAAAACCCCAAAGCAAATAAAACCAAAACCCAGAAAATGAGGATCAAAGCACACAGTAAAGCGTCAGCCATCAAACTCTGGAGCCATAACAAAGGCTTTATAATCTAAAAAAGATTACATGGTTGCCATTTTACAGTGTTTCTGTGAGTGAGAGATAAATGAGAACATGGGAAAGGTCCAAAACATACCAGCTGAATAAAACCCAATCTGTTACATTTTCCAAGACTGCTCTATGAGCTTTACTAGAAGCAGCACAGTGAGTGTAGCCAATTTTCCCCCAACAGGAAAACCTCAACCCTGTATATCAATGGCAAGAAGAGCCAAAGAGTGTAACAAAGACCCTTTCAAACACGGGAAAATCAAACTAAGAAGAACAAATCAGCTACTGTGAAAGAACCAAAAGTTTTCTGTGGCCTAACATATTTCCAAAGGTGGGGTTTTATAGGAACCCACAACTTTATTTGTATAACCTTACACTTCACACTAATGTCATATCAGCTCTTTCAAAGTATTTCACGAAATAAAACAAGCATGAACTGGGAGAGACTCAGAGCAAAGAGCTGTACACACTTGCAGAATTGTTTGATCACAGTAAAGGTTGCTCTGAATTTTACACTGAGTTTCCACTGCTCTGTTGATTTTACAAAGCATTCTGAAAGGCAAAAACCTCCAGCTATAAGCAAATTCTGAATGCCAGCTCACTGTCCTACCCCCTCCATTGCCTGCTACTGAAAAAACACCCATGGGGAAGGTCAGTACCGAATTTCAACAATAAAAGAAAAATGTTTTAAGTTGCTCCTTTGAAGAGATTCAGACAAGCAAATTGATTACTGTGACAGATCCTGAAAACATCTGATTGCAAACTGCTGAAGATTTGACAGCAACACAATGGATTTTGTTCAGAAGAAAAAAGTGGGAAAAACACCCAAATACTCCCAGTCTTTTAGGATGACTGAGAGACTTAGTTTTGAGCAAAACATATTTTACCACTTTTTTCTCTAGAGCTTTACCAGGCATTTCTAAATAAACTAGATACTGAAGTTGTACACGTTTTCAGAGACCACTGGTTTGGTTTTTCTCCAAATCTCAGATACCTGTAAAACCAGCAGTTTCCACATAACAAACTATGGATACAGAAAGATGACTTAATCACTGATCTCAGAAATTCATTAAATTGCAGTATAATGCTTCCTGCAAGTATTACCACTGGAACTGGTTATTTGTTTTAATAATGGACTTGCTATGACGTTTCCTAGGAGCAGTGGGGAACTGCCATGAGTCTCTGGAAGGATTAAAATAAGAGAGAATCAAAGTAACACAGTAAAGTCTCTTAAAATCAGTTTTTGACTGCTACTTATGTATCTTATATATCAGAGAAACCAAAGGCCAAGGAAGAAAGGGAGCTGGGTAACAGAAAAACAAAGCTTTTTGAAGTTTCATGATTTAATAGGTTTCACTGCAGAACTTCTTTGTATTTTTGTCTTTTAGAAACAAAAGTACTAAACTGCATCTGTCTTCAGCAAAGCACAGAAAAGGTATAGGAAAAGAAAGCAGAGCACAGGAATACAAAGTGAAAAAGTAAAAGATGAGTTTCAGTTCTGTGAAATATGCTCTATTAAGACTGATGTCACCAGAATGTCTCATGTGAAAATGTCTTTTAAAAGTACAGAATTTGAGGTCTCAAATTAATTTCTCTCTTGCTTAAAGCAGTATCAAAATTATGTTTTGCTATTTTCACACTTTATCAACAAAAGGCAGGGTTTTTTCAGGGTTTGTCTTGGGGGTGGACACACACATACACACACACCACACACCACTCAACAGGTGCAATGGTACTGGTTAAAACAGTTGCAGGAGAAGAAAAAAATATCGTCTTCATTGACATTTTAATCAAATATGTTGTCTGGCTAAAATCAGGGAAATTTAATTCTTGAAGCACAATCCTGCATGCATGAAGTAAGAATGTGAGAGCTCACTTATTTCTCTGCCAGTGATAGTGCTACCAAGCCACCTAAATTATGACCACACTGAGATCTTTGTGAGCACATTTACAGCAACAGGAAAACTGGTTATACTGCTTTCAATCTGATTTTACTCAAACATTGTTCAAAGTCTGGTGAGCCCAAGTAACTCCATTCACTATCTAATTCCTTCCTGATATGATGGGCTGTACAGTGTTTGAGTATGTGTAGGCAAACCAAAGTCTAACAGCAACAGATAAACTCGGATGTCTTTGCACTAGGAAAGGCTCTAGGCAGGGTGAAGCACAGAGGTTTCTGGCTTTTGGTTGGGCTATGGAAATAAAACAGCATTTTGCTTTCCCTGCTGGGCTACTCCTAGCACTGTTAGCACTGGATGTAACTAACAGGATGAAGTTCATCTGCAATCCCCTCCTGAGCCCCTCGACATCTCCCATCAGAGCGGCTGCAAGCCCCTCACGCTGCTGTGAGATCCTTAAGTAGCCCGTGGCCACCTCACTGCTACCACTTCAGCCCTTTCTCCTGAGCTACAGAGAACGCGGTGTTTTCATTGGCACAGTTGGAACACACAACCAAACATCTGGAACACTGTTTCAAAGTCAAAGCTCGCATTTTTATTTCTTTCTTAGTATTTAGCAACACCTGAAAACTCAGACCCTGCCCAGAGCACTAATGTTGTGCTCCAAAAGGCCAGTTCAGAACATGGACAATTTTAACACATAAACGATGTGGGAACCAGCTCAGAAATGTGTTTATGCATAATCAGAGTCAACCAAGCTCTGTATTCCAGGATCCACATTAAAGGAACAGAAGCAACCAGCCTACTCCCTCTTATTATGTTGTTTGCTAATGACATTATTATTTGTAGCTGTTATTATCACTCAGCTGAACAAACATTTTCGTTATTGATGAACATCATATGCACCTGATGTCATATGGCACTATACATCTGCAAGGAAAAAAAAAACCAATTGTCCTGTTTGAATTGGTGGGGAGATGCAACTGATGGAAACATGGTGCCAAGGTCCTTCAGCCAATTCCAAGCTAAACATAAACTACCAGGTTGGTAATCCTATACAGGATGGGAATATTGAGAGTTTAAGAAAAAATGCTGCAACAGCTGAAGTCATTGCACTGCATACAAAGTCTGAGAGGCTGAAAGGACAGGCTTACATCTCTCATTCTTTGATCTCCAACCTGTGACTCCCACCTCTGTCTGCACCAAACATGCAACAGGAGCTTTCCATAGCTTCTGTCTTCCCTGTCACCACGTTTTGTCTCCAATGGGAAGGCTGCTCCCTGGCAACCAGAATATGCCTTTCTTGCAGCTTATCAGATCAAACATTCAGAAGATTTAAAAAGATAAATTCTGTTTAGTTGAGTGCAAAGATTTGCAAGCTCAGCCAACCATATTCTCAGGCAAATGTGAGGACAGTACAGTGTTGTTATCCTGGTTTTCTGCAAGTGCTTCCAGAGAGAAGCAGTCAGTATCAGAACATGGCTCCAAGTGATACTGAGTAAGTCTAACTGGAATCTGTGGAAAGATTCAACGAAGTAAAAAGGCTTTTCCAGCTTCTTTTCCCAAAGGACAAAACCTCTGTTACTCCACTCATTTCATCCCCATCTTATTAACACACCTGCACAGGCAAAAAGTATGTGGGTTCTCCATGTAAAACCTAACTTTGAGGAAAAGAAATCTCTCAGAAACTTTATAGTCATAAAGTCACAATGAACGCACAAGAAAACTCGCAAGCCTCAAGAGTATTTTCTCCCAGATGTTGGCAGATACATTTACCTCATCTTAGTTCCAGCCTTGATACAATATTGTACAGTGTCAGCTACATGGAAATTTCTCCAGTTTCTACCAGGGAAGGGCTCGGGCTGTGCAAGGACAGAAGTGGGTGTTGCTTTGCAGCACACACAGCTGAGCTCAGCACCATCAGTCCCGTAAGGCTGGATGAGAGCTAAGGGATGTTTCCCAGCTGGACAGCTCAGGGCTCACCCTGTGTGAGACAGGGCTGGCAGCAAACCATGGAAGAGTGACAGCACTCAGTGGGGTCCCCCAACCAGGCGCCCACACTCGGGCTGTTGCAATAGGAAAAACCAGCAAGAAAATGAAGAAAACATGGTGAAAATGAAGAAAACCCATGTTTGTCTGGGCACGCAGCAAGCAACCAGTAACCCAAACTACACAACACGTCAGGGGTCAAGCAGCAGCAGAACAACTCTGCTATCCAGTACAACAGTGCTCTTGCTGTCCTATCTCTTCAGAGTCCCACATCCAGCTCCAAACATTCCCCCCATCTGCCCCTGCTTCCCTCCAGTCCCTCAAGCACTGAGCACAGATGGTGGACAGATACACACTGCAGTGTTCATATACAGGCTTTAAAAGGTTTTACGGTACAGAAACCGAGGTACTGCAACGTGTACTTCTTTTGTAGCTTTCCTAACAAATTACTTTGGGAGACTGAATGGTTAAGCAAGTCAGCAGGGGTATTAAGTGGACTTTGGAAAATAAGACCCCGATCAGAAGAGTGTAAATATGCTGCTCTTCATTTACTCGCTGCAACTTCACCCACCAAAAGTCCAAATAAGAGCTAAAGGACCACAGGAATAATATCAAAATCAGAGAGACACAAACAGGCATGGCTTTAAGTTGCCTTTAACTCTTACTTATTAGACAGCAGGGTGCTCCTAGTAACTAAAGCAAAATCAAATACAGCAGAACAGGGATACATTCTCCAACCTGGGACACCTCGCCTACAGCAAACGTTTTCAATTACATGAGTCTGGCATCCTCTTTTGTGTTGTTAAGAGGATAAAACACTAGATATGGTTGTCTTTCCTTTGAAGTGTTTGAATGCTCATACTACTGCCTCACCACAGTGTCTGAGAAGTATTAACTGTACAGCCCAGCTTGGAGAGCTGCTAATTCAAAACAGAGCTGTGTAACTTGCATGGTTTGTTTAAAGCAAACAAAGAAAACATCCCTCTGTTTGAGACTCACTCAAAAATGTTTTAGTATTAGGATCAGCTTACTTACTGGAAAGCAGCATGAAGTAGTAGTAAGAAAATCAGATTTATAAAAAAAAATTAAAAGAAAGAAAAATACCAGAACCATAATACAAGTACATAATTTTTTCAATCTAGACTAGAAAGAATGCTAAAATCCTTCCATAGGCCCCCAAACAACATTTGTTTGTCAATGTGATGAAGCCTTCAAGAAAGTATAAAAACCTCCAGAATTCAAGCTTGCCATCATACAGATGATGTGTCTATCAAAATGTTTTAAAAGAATTTAGAGCTCTTTCTTCACCATCTATAGAAGCTTCATTTTCCAGCAAATGACATTGCAGTAATTGACAGTTAAATTTAAGGAACTGAAAATAAAAGCGGGTTGTTTTTTTCCACTGACTGACTTGCAATAAAGTCATCACATATGTGATTATTAAGTCTTGTAACAAAAAAAAAAAAGAATAAAAAAAAGAGTCATGACGCTCAAAAGAGTAATTTTCTGTTTGAGTGTCCCTTTGACAAACTGAAATCATGCTATGTCATGGCTTTCAGAGTATTTTTTACTTACGAAAAATTTCCATTTTAGGTTATCGCAGCCATTGAGTGCTGCTGATAAGTAAAATCAGTTTTGTTATCAACCAGACAAGGCTCAGACAAAGCTGTTGCTGTTCTGGTAATTAATTCCTCATCATTTATTTCATGTGGACAGAAATTTCTTCCTGGATATTTTTCCATTTAGAGTCCTAAATCATTTTACAAGTTTCATCTGTCAATCAAATTGAACCTTGCTGTAGCAGCAGCACTTGTATCCACACAAGTGGCAAATCAGTTTATAAACATTTTGAATTATTGTGTTTGCATAAGCTTTTGTATTTAACTGCACCAATGAAAGAGCAGACTTAAAGTGGACTGCCACATATGCTTAGATAAGGCTTAGCTATGATAAACTGACTCAATCATTAAATACCTATGTAAGAGCTCATTTTCTTCACAGAAAAGATGGGGATGATGGGGATTAATTGCTAAGTTTGCTATAATCACATATTATGGAAGACGAATGGCTAGTTCATCCCTAGGAAAAAAATCATTAAAATAAAGGACTTCTCCAGCTTTTTATGCAGCATTAAGTGTTTTCCCACAAAATAAAGCAGTGGAAAGTGCTGGAAAAGCCCTTTCACTGTTTCAGTGTTTGGGGGGGAAGGTGGGAAAGTAAAATTTGATTCTTAAAGTACGTTACATTCTGCTCTGTGATCCAAGAACAATTCTCAGTCTGATTTTTGGGTTCAGCACTGATATACATACTTCTTATAATTTTTAAAAATAGATTTAACCTGATCTTTACTACATTTAGAACTTCAGTAATTTATACAGTAAAGATATATTTATATGTATTTTACTTATGTTTTACTTATAATTATATATTTACTAAATGCACTAATGTGTACTTTAGTTATCATACTAGATTCCAATCACTGCTTATTTTAAAAACATATCCTTGAACTCAGCACAAGAAATGTGCATGAAAGTACATTTCAGTCAGATTTGTTGCCCTTTCAGGAAATAGCTATTAGGGTTATAATATACATTAAATTTCTATGAATCAGTATGAAAGACTTCTTGCCAAGATTTGCTTTTTAAAAGAAGAAAGAAATGCTACTAAGTGTTATATTCAAAATCAAAATGCAGCTTTGAGAAGGTGAACACTTTGCTGCAAGAAGTCAGCAGCTCCCTCCTTCAAAGTTTGGAAATGAGGCTTATGCAATGCAGAGTTCTAGTGATGGAAAGATTGGGTTCACAGTTAGTAACTAGTAAGAGAATAAAGAAATAAACAACAGAACAATGGACAAAAGTAGGAGATTGAAACTAAAAGCAGATTTTGGTCACAAGAGGTCCTTTCATTTGTTCTTTTCTACAGCTAGGAGTTGCAATAAAAAAAGAACAGAACTCAAGGAGAGACAACGAAGGACTGACCTATTTTGGCTTCTTCTCCACTCCTTAAATACATATCTATATAAACTTCTAAGCAAATAAACACTTCTCTTTGCTTCAACTGCCACCCACTGGAAAAGGAAAGCAACATTAATTCAAATTTGCAAGACCCAAAACAGGTCAGGAAAACCAATCTGACAGATACTGGTACAGATTACATTAAAACTCTGGGGTTGCCCTGAAAATCTTAGTGGCACTGCTAGAAATAAGCAAGCTTGCAAATTAAACTGAAACAAAAAAAGAGTGCAGCGACAAATCAGAGCTCTACTTCCTCTCCCCACCCTGACTCCTGCCAGTGGGCAATGGGGTTGTATTACAAAAGTTTTGGGGAGGAGCTGGAGTTCATGAAGATGAAGGGAGAGCAACAGGACTGACAGCACCCTCTGACACACACGGACAAGCAGCATCGCACAGCCGGGCTCTCCTCATCACTCTGGGCTGTGATGCCCCTGCAGCACTCCAGGTCCATCTCCATACTCTTATTGCTGCTCTCTCTCCCACCTGCTCTTGCCTTACAGCAGAAATCAATCAACTGCCTTGCCTAAATGGCAGCTTTGGCATTCCTGCTTTCCCTCATCAGCAACCTCCATATCCCCTTCAATGGACACACGGGTGTCTGTGGCACAGATCCAATCACCTAATCTTTTAAGAAACAGAGCAAGGCACTTTCAAGTGCCAGTGGCTCACTGCATTCAGTCCAAAGCAGAAATGGATGCCTTTTAGCTCTCAAATTACCTGGAAGAGTGCAGGTCCATATTAAGAAGCTCTTGCCCCTGGGATGCTGCTTTCTCTGTCAAACAGAAATCTTAACTGTCAGCTCCTCTCTGTTACCGAGGAACGGGAGTAAATGTAATCTGAGAGTGCTCCCACGAATTCCCTGACACACGAATCTCCTCTGGATGTTTGGCAATCAGCATCCCCAAGTCATTAGTGAGAAGATGTGAGTTCATGAAGGCCACAGTCATCAGCCAACAGACACATAAGGAAACAGCTAAACTCTTGTTGAGCAATTCCCAGCTCAGCATGAACACAACGTTAACAGACCAGCACACTGGATGGGAAGAAATGTGATCATCACTGCTCAGGGACTGCAGGAACCAGACTATTTAAAAAACCAAAGCCAGGTATCTATCAATACTGAAAGCATCTATAATCAAATCTACCCCTTCACCTGCAGAGATACTTGTATGACTAAAGGTTTCAGATCTAGATTTTAATTTAATCTGAAAATCCAGAGTTCGTTATCAAAATGAAAGATCCTGGCAGCATCTGCTTGATGTAAGACAGCCATCTGTGCTCTCTTACAGGAGTATACATTAAATACATTTTATAAAAATAAATCAGGAAGAAATCTTACTTTCACAAGACCTTTTCAGCAAGATATTCTGACACACAACCGTGTTCTTTAGCAAGTGAACTATTTTCTCAACAGGCCCTAACGATGTCAGTGAGGTACAAAATGCCCACTGTGGTCACACAGTTACACCAACAAAACACCGTCACCCGGAGGCATTACAAAACATAGCACAACTATCTTGAGATAAAACATACAGGGCAGTCAGTGTCATATTTCAAACATGACAGTCTTTCAACACTATTGTACTACATCTATTTATCTTGATTTTCCTTGAGAATACAACTTAAAAGCATATGATGAGCACTACTTGTTACTGGCGGGACCATAACTTTCTAACAAACTTTCACACAGGGGACTTTTGGAAAAGGAGGGACTGTTTTTTTAAAGAAAGAAACACAAGATTGCCCTTCTGTTCAAACAAGAATCAAATACAGCCTCATCCTAGAAGAGCATAGTTCAGCCATCAAACAATGTGTTAGCAATAGCTTTGTACTCAGAATTTCCCACACAGAGGCAGAGTGCAGAAGCCAAGCTTAACCTTGAGTTTGGCTGCTAGACAGTTTTGATCAAGTATCTGTCTGTATGTTCAAGCACCTAAATCTTATAAAAGAAATCTGGCTATAAGTTAAAAAAAAGAAAAGCTTTACTAACAGAAAGACAAATCCAGTATCACAACCAAAAATCCTTCTTCCCTTAAGCTCGTCCTCATAGTAAAGATCGATACATTCAATGCACTGAAGTAAATTAAGTATCTTTGGTATAATGAGGAACAAAGTGGTCTTGACAAACACTCAGATTTCATGAGTTCCTTCAGCAGAAAAACTATGGCAAGGCTTAAATTGCACTTCCTCAAGAAACCAGAGAATATGATAAAGAGTCAAGTATACAACAAGGATTTCATTAGATCTGTAATAAATTGGTGTTGATGGGAAAAAATAAAATCAAACACTCAGAAAATAACTTGACATTTGAGTGCTAAACATGCATGAAGTTTTCTCTCTGTCATCTCATCATTAGCAATTTGTCACACAGCAAACAAGGAGGCTAAACCAACAGAGGTCTAGGCTTCCAGCTCCAAAATCAGTAGTAGGAATTACTTCATGGGGAAAAAAGCTGAGGCTGAAGTTTAGATTTACTGCATATGTTTCAAGACACGCTGTATTGATAGCGGGTAGCCAGGATTAAACCAAGTCTATAAATACCTAAATCATTTATGAGACTGCAAAAGACTAAACAAAATGCAAAGCAAAGCCACTCATGCACAAAATCTACATGACATTTCAGAGGTTTTCAGCCATCCAGGAGGTGAGAAACAAGATACTAATTCAGACAACTCCTCTGAGCCCAGTGAGGTGGAAGGGAAGTCAGCCCACAGGCACCTCTGCAGAAAGGAGGGGAACTCTCACTAAGCTGTTTGGGAACAGCTTCTTTCAGAAGGGTCTCTTTGCCACAGAAGTGCTCACTGCAATGATACCTGGACCTATTAGCCAGTCTCTTAGGAGCTATCCCAACTCCACTCTCACTACCAATGGGTAAAAGTGAAACCACCTGGTTACATTTCAACCAAACAAAACCATGGTTTGCTCACAACTCTAAGGAAAAGTATCAGAAACAGCAGGAGATATATATATATACATATATATACACTTTGCATAACTGTTTTGTTCTCAAAAGCGGGTAGCACCTTGGAATTAAAAATAATCTCGTTCTGGGGCATAGAGAGCTGCTGCTCCCTTTTTTTTTTTTTTTAAGTTTGATGGTTGGCTGATAAAATGGGAGGAGATGGCAAGCACACACCCTCCTGCCCTTGCAGTCAGGCAAGTATCATACAGGGCTAAAAGCTTTATGTGCATCAGTTTCATGAAGTTATCTGTGATAGTCATTCCCAGACTTTATGGATGGTGATTATTACCATATGAGTACCAACTATGCTTAAATATCCTTAAATAAACTTTTCCAGAGAGAGTATTACCCTCAATGGCAAAGCAATTACCAGGAAACACATAATTTCTGCAAGAGGATACCATAAAAAGTATTCTGTGGTTTTATGCATTTTCTTGGCTTGAGAAATATTCATAAAGAATTTATTTTATGGCCTGCCTCTTGGATTTGCAGCTACTGATATAAATCTGTGCTGCATCGCTCCCATCTTTTCAGTCAGAAACTGTCAACTCTGTTGTAAATCAGAAAAAAAGCAACAGGTTCAAAACACAGCTTACTTCATGGATGTCAGGGCACCCTCCTATCACTGAAAGGCAGACATAACGAACATAAATTGTAATTGAAAGGAAAAAAAACAACCAAACCCAGAAAATAACTTGAAACCTACAGATACACCCATCAGATTTCCATTTTCTGTATCAATGTCACTTGTAACACAGCCTGGTCTAGAACAGACCAGAAATAAATCCTGCATGACACTTGCCAAGGTCAGATTTGTGCAGTTCCCAGTGTTCCTGTGTGCCAGATCCCTCAGTTCTCTACCTTTTCTGGTGCCTCTGGTACAGGAGCAGCCCACTGGTGCAGCTTCCAGTCAAAAAGGCAGCATGGATAATCTAGGCGGCCCTGCAGAGCTACAGGCAATGCACTGCCTCATACAGAGCAGACTTTGCAAAAGTACTCAAACACCATAAAAAGCTTTTGGGGTAGCTCTGACTTAGAGAGGCAATACCTCTTTAAGAAAGTGTAAAAACTCTTTCGGGTGGAAATGACTGCCTTTGAAATGAGAACACAACACAAGCCACTTCAGCACTATTTTACCAAGGCTGTAAAGAGCTCTCCCAGACTCATTTCTCTTAATTGCATCTTTGCAAAGTGCAGCCAAGCGGATGCAGAATGATTACTTTTAATGTGCTACCCCAATGGCTCTGAATGGCTGGTGTGGCTTTCCCCCTTTCCTCATTCCCGCTCCTTGTCCTTTGGCTCTACATAGAGCTCTACAGAACCAAATTCTGCACTCAGATTATTGCAGGTAAAGGAAGACTCAGAGAAAAATGACAAGTTTTGTCATGGACCAATAGTTCAAAAAAAATACTGGAACAAACTGTTTTGGTGCTTTTCAGGCAGCTTTTGGACAGAACCCGATAAGCAGAACGGAGAAGATGCATTTAATGCAAGGATAAACCCAGAGAAAAGTCACATAATCTTTCTCATCAGCAGATGATTAACAGAGGAATTTGGTTCCTAATGAAGTCAGCCAGCCCCCAGACTCCACTGGTAAATCCCTTCTTGTCATCTTTCACATTCAGCTCTGACTCATCTGCAACAAACCTTTCAATCCACAGTCTATTTCTTTTTGCCTCCATTCTTTTTACCGTAGGTTAGGGACGTGCTTTGTAAATGCAAGGAAGGGGATGGTGGACTATAGGTGCATAATGAATTTGGACTGCATCGTGAAGACACACACCTGAGTTAGCTTTGGGGACCTCAAATACCTGTGTCAATGAACACAGCATGGGCACACACCTCAGTGCTGGCTGACACCTGTAAAGTATTGACACGGATCAGCCCACTGAGTGAGCTTTGAGACATCCACATGTGCTACAGTCCCACCTCCAGTCCCTCTGGAGAGAGGTGATGAAGGGGCTCCTCTTTTTGGAAGCAGCAGCTCCAGCTATGGATGGGCAGTATGTCCCCAGGGCAGAGGATCTGTGCCTCTGCACAGTGGCAGGGTGACAGTGCAGCCCTTCAAATGGAAACAAGGATGGATGGTTAATTTAGACTATTAGGCTCTGAAGTACTCATAGGATCACAGGCTGCTGTAGGTTGGTAGAAACCTTAGAGATCACCCAGTTCCAATCCCCCTGCCATAGGCTGGGACACCTTCCACTAGACCAGGTGTCTCAAAGTGCCATCCAACCTGGCCTTGAACACTTCCAGGGATTGGACTCAGGTTGAGATGAACTTTGATTGTAATGACTGTGGCTTTTAGACATCAAAATAAACTCAGAGGCCTGAAAGCTTCTATGCTTTTCACAGGAAATCAGTTATTTTAATAAGAGATGGCATCTTTCCAAGTTTTGTTGTTATTTCCTTGATCTATATAGCATCAAATAGCCAAGTTCCCTTTGAGAGATTCTTTTAAATATTTCTCTTTAAGAAAAGCAGCTAAATTTCCCAAGTTTTCTAGTTCGGAAATAGTTTCTAGTTCATAAATAATTCCTTCTTTACAGAGTATCTTTTTGCCTATGCTGTGTGACAAAAAGTAAAAATTATTATGCTATTTCACTATTCCATTCAATAAGAAAAGTATGACCCTACTGCATAATTATGCCTAATGAAAAGGTGGATTATCATTCATTAAATACAGAATGGAAAAAAATTGAGAATCAGCTCTTTTCTAGCGAGAACAATACAAGCATCTTCCTGACCAATTATCTCACAGGTATTGACTGAACAGAATTACCATATGACTTATTCATTAACCACACAAACACAACATCTGTGTAACTGAATATATTTCTCTGTGTGTTTGTATCAGCCACTGAGTGGCAGCAATTCCTTTATACCTAAATCTGAATTATGAGATGTAGGATGAAAATTTCAAAGTATTGCTAACTCTTGATTCTTTCATGCTGCCTCTAAATTTTTCGAGTTTAGCACTACATGCAAACAATAACAATTAATGAAATACCTTTATTACACGTTTCGATTTTTAAACAGTCAAAATTTCAAAAGTAATATATTTTATTTTGATAATCACACATCCTTAAAACTTGGCTATATTCAGTTTTACAAAAAGATAACTCTGAGTGAAACTATGTAGATCAAGAAAATTGAAAATTCCAGCATTTCATCATTTATTAAACTAAAGCACACACCTGTATTTTATTATGAAACCCACGGTGAGGGTGAGAAACATTAAAAAAAAAGATACCTAATCCTGTGTTTTGCAGCCTTAAGTTTGCTTCTCTCTTTGAAGCATATTTGCAGGTTCCGACAGGAGTGTCTTGAGATGACCAAAATCTATCAGTCCAAAGACAAACAGCTAACATTTTAATATAGCCATTTTCAGGAACTAAATAAACAGGAAATACTGCATATACACTTTCTGAAAAAAAAGATGGTTATGATTATTGCTTAACCACTTAAGAAGCACTTCTTCATAGTGTCATGCTCAGAAAGCTACTCTGGTTTTTGCTTGGTTATAGCTTCCTATTTGATTAGCACAACGCTGGACTGCATTATTTGAGAGATAGAAAGCCAAAGAGGTCATTTGCTATTACATTGTTAATAGAGTAATGACTGTTCAAGGCCAAGCACCAAGAAAGATTTAAAACGCACTAAACACACAAGTGTATCCAGGATTTTGACATTGGCTATTTGTAGATATATTAGATACTGCAATTCAGTCTTTAAATGAGTTTCTAAAGCTAGGAAAATATTTAATACGAGAACTGATTCTCCCACACCCGTCTGCTCTGCACATTCAGTTCTGCCCTATAAAGGCAAGAGACAGGATACAGGGCAATATTATCCTTGCACATAAATGTCCTGAAAGAGCTTCTATGTCCAGATCAACACTCTGCTCTGTGCTATCTTGAACAATCTAGAAGTGAAGTGGTGTAACAGTCAGGGCCCACAAGTAAACAGATGTCAAATGTAACCACAGAATGCCATGATCCAATTATTTTAATATTTCATACCCTAATGCAAACGGGGAATTCTCTAGTGATGAACTGAAAATTGTTTTTTTTAATAGATGCACGCCTGGCATGTGCGTACACAAAAGCATCAGGCATTCCTGCTCCTTCACTCCTTATTGTCTGTCGCCATTCAGCTGGAAACCTGAGCGTGTAAAAGATTGTGCATTTTATCTCCTAACTCGCTGTCGCGCGGAGACTGAAACAGAGTATCAAGGCGGCCGGGGAGGAAAAAAGAAGTTGGCATTGCCAAAGTTGGCATTTCTGCCGAGAGGAAACTCCATGTTTCTGTCAAGGACCGGGGGCAGGGATCTCGCTGCTTCCTCGCACGGGGCACGGTCCCGTCCCTCCCGCAGCCGGACAGACTCTCCCCGCCCAGGGTCGCGCTTCCCCGGGACCGAGCGAGGCGGCCCCATGCCCGGCGCCCTCGAGGGGGGCAGCGGGGAGGTTTGGGAGGACAAAGCCCGCAGCCCCTCGCCCCGGAGCCCAACATGGAGGGGCCGCAGGAGCAGCCCCGGTGCCGGGGCAGCCCCGCCACCTCCCGCCCCGCAGCCCCTCCGGCGGCACCGCCCGGCCCCGCGCCCGCCCCGCCGGGACGAGCCCCCGGGAGCCCCTCGCTCTCTCCCTCTCTCCCTGCCCGCCGGGCGCCCCACGGAAGCCGCCCGGGCCGGAGGGAGCCGAGCCCGTCTCGCTTCCTCCTTCACCCCGCGCCAGGCGGGGCAGGAACTGCCGAGCGGAGCGAGCCCCGCGCCGGGGGCAGGTACCGACACTCACCCGCGTCCTGGGAGCCGTCGGGGGCCGCGGCCACCGCCGAGTTTCGGGCGCTGTCCCGAGAGAGAGAGACAGAGAGAGAAAGAGAACGAAGGGAGTGCGGGCGAAGGGGAAGGAGGGAGGGAGCGAGTGTGTCCCCGGCCCAGCCCGGCACTCCCCGCCCCGCGCTCCGCTCCGCCCACGGGGCGCAGCTCCGGCCGCCTCACCTGCTGCGGCCGCCCCGCCCCGGAGGTGCCGAGGCGGGTGGGCGCTGTCGCTGCTCTGCCTTTTTGCGGCTTGTTCCCCTCCCTGTTCTCACCCCCTGCTCTCCCGTGCAGGCGGCTGCCTGTGGGAACGCCGTAAGCCTTCGTTCTGTGGCCGGGGGTGCCCGGGCCGGCCGCTGGCCACCGCACCTCACCTCGGCGGGCGGCGTGGCGCGGTGATGGGGCTGCAGCCCGAGCAGCACTTTTGGGCTCGGTTGGCTTTTGGGATTTTTTTTTTTTTTTTTTTTGGTGTTCTGGTCAACTTAGACCAGCTGAGAGCACCTGGGTTTGGGGAGCCAGAGTTCGGAGTGAGCCCCTTGCCCGGTGCGGAGCAGCACTCAGGTGTTCTCACCCCTTTGCCACGGTTTTTGTCTGGGCTTTTTAATGAAAATATTCTTTAGTGGCTTAAAAATCACGGTTGTTGTTTTATAATGGGGCCAGAGCTGGGTAGGCTGTGGTTCTGTGGGCGCTGCTGTTACCTCAGCGACCTCACTGCAGAGGTGGCCTTAGCTGATGTGCTCGAAGTTGAGGGCCTTCACAGGACATTCTGGGTCCCAGCTTGGGCCTCCAGTCCATGCTCTGCTCTAAGGGATGGGACTCAGTTTTTGAAGTATTGTAATTGTCTGTGTTAAAATGAGGTGTCGTAGGGAGGGGTTGCAGAACAGGAATGTGCGAAGTGTAAGAACCAGAGAAAGCACCACCACACTCCTGTAGGAATCCAAGGCAGACCTTTGTCATAATTTTTTTAACTGATACAGGCCAGGTATAATTGCTCTCATGTTTTTGTTTTAAATGACCTCATTCTGCTCTAGCTGAAAACAGTGATGAAATTCCCCAAGGCTTTTTGTGATGCTGTGGTAACTGTGGACATTTCTCCAGGCAGATGCCAGACCCCGGTGTGCAGTGGGGGGTGTCAGGGCATTGCAGAGGCTGTGCCCCAGCTGTTAGATGGCTGCAGAGACATTGCTGAAGTGCCAAATTCCATCCATTGGATGTCAGGATTCTTTACAGAACATTTCACTTGGTATTCGTAAGGTAAAGTCAAAGTTCCTCCGCTGTTCTGTCTGATATCATCTTGGAAAGGCTATAATCCATATATAAGTCAGCATTGTCAATAGTTGATTTATATATGGAGAGTTTAATTTGAAGTAACTAATTTTAAAACAAAATTGCCATCAGATGAGATCTCTAGTAGACATATTGATAATCACAATTTGGGTGAAAGCAAAGGAACAGAGTTGTCTGGAGTCATTTCCTTTTTACTTCTGCTGCAAATTAAGCTATGGAATATTTTGTATAGATGCATATTCTTATGCATCTTTTTTCTTTTTTTGAGTTGGAAAATCTAAATAATATTTTCCTGGTTTGGGACAGAATGTAATCTGATCAGCTATGATGCTATAATAAATTGTATGAGGACCCTCATTTAAAATTGTGTAGATTGCTGTTATGCTAAACTCAGGGGAACATTATATGCATGAGCAGTTCACGAATGTTGTATTATAAAAGCAAAACTAAAGCTAGTTTGAATGAGAGGAGAAAAAGCAGAAGCTACTTGTGGGCAAGGAGTTTTCCTCATTTCAATACTTCCAGTGAACTTTGGCAAAACACTGCTTTAAAATACATTTAATTTAATTTCATGTTATTTGGATATTTAATGGCATGTAAGTGGTCAGAGACAGTCCATTTTCATTTGTGACCTTACCATATAACATTGCAGCAAGCCATTTGTTAACTATTGCTGCATTTCAATTATTTAGAGCACCACTTTATTTCAAGTCTTTCTTAAACAAATAGTCTTTTCTCATTTGGACTGTGGAAAATTTTTCAAGGCCTAAAGTGCTTTGCCTCTTATGCCTTTGTTCAGTCAATGGGTTCAAGTTGAATTAGGACTGAGTAAACATGTACAAATTTGATCCACAGGAAATGAAATGGAGGATCTTCTCAACTATTACAGTAATGTGTCTTTAGAAATTTGAGGTGTTTCCTGGTACTGAGACTTTTTTGATGTCTATTTTCTGTAATTTTGCTTTTACAACTCAGCCGTGCAAAAAGCGTGGTAATGCTCTTACAGTTGGAGATTGTCTTTCATCAGAATAGGTTCTAATGCAGCTCAGAAGGCTTTATTAACACATTTTACAGGCAGTGGGGTTGAGAAGGGGACGAAAATCAGTTCATAGTGAAAAGCTTTTAGCAGTTCTTTCTGTCAGCTTCTAGGTAAATAGTAAGGAATGCTGGATGTCATAGGATTACAGGGTAACTATTGGAAAGTGAAAGGTCAGTCACAAAAACAGGGATGTGGAGAGGGACAGGGGCACAGGGACATGGACATTACTGTCTGTGATCCATTTTTCTGAAATGTGCCTTTACATATTTTGTAAAAAAGAAAACAGTCTCAAGTTGGGTTGAAACATTTCATCTCTTGGGTAGCTGGACAGACAACCTCATAACTCCCAAATCAATGGCAAAGCATTGCTTTGTTACAGGGGATCTCTAAGGGGGAGATCAGCTGCAGGAGGCCCTGCTAGTTTGATTTTCTCTTGTATTTTCCCCAACCAGAAAGCCTGTTTTACCTGGGGCCACTTAACTTGTGCCATATGACATGATGGCAGTAAAGGGTGATGTGACTTTGAGCACTTGATGTGTGTGGATAAAAAAAAACTTTCTGCAGCAAATGTAAGTGAAAAAATCCTAGTGGAAGTTAAGAACTTGCTCCCTGAAGAGTTCAGAGCCAGACTGGTACAAAACAACTTTCCAGGAGCCTGTAATCACTTTTTCTGAGCTGAAGCTGTATCTACAGTACCTGTTACCTTGAGCAAACAAACCTGATTTCAATTCTGTGGCAGATACTTGATTTGTGCAAAAATGATTACTTTTGCAAAAGCGTCGTTTCGGAACAGAAAACAATGGTGGCGTTGCTGCCATTTTTTTTTCACAGTCCCACTTTGTAACAGGACTTCATTGGTCCCTCAGTCCCAAGCCTAACCACCGAATGCCTGCTCTCATTTCCTCTTTTCTGATAGCAGTGGGAGGTGTGAAGAGTCTGGTCATGATGGGAGTTTCCACCCATTGCCTTCTACAGGGGTCTGTGGTCTATTGTGTAAATTCACTTTTTGAAGTGTTTTGAACATTGTGTATTGTCACTTATTCTGCTTTTCCTTAAGGCTGAGGTGAGAGACTTTGGTTCTCTGTCATGCTTTTCCTCCAGTTTTTCATACATTTCTCCATGAAGGACATGAGCTCTTTATGGATTAGCAATGACACAGATACTGAATTTGGTAATGTGAAGGTCTGGCTGCCATAAACATTTGGACTGCTGCCCAAGAGAAACTGGAATTATCCTGCTTTTTCTGAAGTCTTGTAACTTTGGAGATTCTTTTGATAATGATATGCATTAATTTCTACTGCTTATCTTTGCAGTCTTTTTATATTGACTAAGGATGGGTTTCTCCTTTGTATTAGTCCACCTGCCAGTTTTTGTAACTTGGAGCTGAGTTGTTTTTTCATACTTTTTAAGGGTTTGCTTCTGTGGATGTTGCACGTGCCTGTGCAGAGCTGTAGTTGAGTCAGGACTGTCTGCTGGTGGTTGACTGTGGTTAGGCACTACACCAAGGAGAAGCTATCCTGTCTGTGCTTAATTCATTGTGTTTTAGAACTTGCACTTGCATAATGTTCTGTGCTTAGTTTAAATAAATGATGGGCTTATTTTGTTTTTCCTGAAGGATGAGATGTGTGAGCTGTGCTGGGGAAGATCCTGATGTCAGATGCAGTCGTGAGAATTTCTACATTTGTATAAGTAAGTTACTGCAGAGGGTTTTTTTGTTATCAGATATGAGTCTTAAGAATTTAAGATTAAAAAGTGAGATAAGCTTATGTCCCAACCACTCTGCAGTTTTGCTCATTTGAAAGAACTTTTATGTATGATTCATTTATAAACTAGACAGGTAAATAGTTTCCTGACAGTTTTGCTGAGGTGCCTGCTTAGAGCATTGTCAGTTCTTGTGATGTTTGGTGCTTTTAAAGCCCTACTCCCTTGAGAAAGTAATTACATTAAAATCCTCTTTCTTAAATAGAATCCCTTTTTCGTGTTTTTATAGAAGATACATGCACTTGTAATCTCGGAGTTCCTAAAAGATTTTTCAATATCTGGGCTACAGGTAAAAGGAACTCAAAATCTCTCAAGGTCTTACAAATACCCCCTGCTGCCTTCTGTTGTTCAGGGTAGGAGACTGATTCCTGCATTTTGAACATTTGAGACTGTAGCTGGTTTCACCTATTTTTTTCAGAAGAATTTCAGTTTTAATAAAAGGGGGTTTATGGTGTTTATTGCACATGTGCCCTTATATTGCGTTTCAACATGCCAGCTGCCAGTGTGGATTTTGAGCAATGTAAGTGTTCTACTTCCCCTTGTGATAGCTTTGCTTTGCAGAGTTAATATAGATGGGAGAACAAGGAAGTGTATGAATTGATGCAATTTTCTTGCTCACCACAGTCCTATTCATAGTTGGTTTTATATTCCTGTGAGCACTGAAGAAAACTGTACTGTGAAAGAACACATTGTCTGATTTCTTGGTTGGTTTTTAAGCTCTCTTTTGAAAAAATTCCATTTAATTTTTAGTGTTCATTTAACACCAGGAGATTAAACTTGTGTTTGTGCACAGAACAGAGGCAGCATAGAGAGAGACAACTCACACTGCTGTGCACTGGCTTGGGCAAGGGGAGACTTTAGTTGGTTTTTTTCCCAAATCCCTTTTGATTAGCAGCTGAAGTTGTCTCATCAATCAACAAGAACAAGCTGAAGGCCATCAAGTCAATGAATTTAGTCCATCACATGACTTCAGCTGGTAGTACTTTAGGTTTTTGCTGCTCACCTGAGAGGAATGAAGAATCTCAGCAGCTACCATGCAATCACCTGAGGTATACAGGTGCTTCTGCTTTAAAAGTGATGTTTTAAAGGTCTCAGGTATCAAGAGCTCCAACACTGAGGGAATTATTCTGTCAAATTATATTATCTGATGAAATGGAAAGATAATAGGATAATGCACATAGGGTTAAAATCAAAACAAAACCTATATGATTTGTGGATATTTCCAGGGGCTGTTGTGTTCATTGTGACTCTTAGAGGATTAGAACAGGAGGTTAAGGGTGCTGGTCTGTCACTCACGTGGCAGCAGGGTGTGGCTGTTCTCTGCTCTCTGCCCCAGCCACGATTTAACCTCCACAGAGAGGGGCAGGAGTGCTGTCCTGCTCTCCCCCCCGTGAAGGAGCAGGATATGCCAGGCACAGCAATAAGAGCTGTGGAACGTGGACCACCCCATCCCTAGGGCAACCACTAGTGTTATTTTTCAAATTATTGTCAGATGGTAAGAAGATGTTGACTAAAGGTTTTATTGGTGTTAATGGTTATCCAGAAATGCAAACTGCAGTGGCATT
This sequence comes from Lepidothrix coronata, assembly GCF_001604755.1. Lineage (NCBI taxonomy): Eukaryota > Metazoa > Chordata > Aves > Passeriformes > Pipridae > Lepidothrix > Lepidothrix coronata. The sequence continues at coordinate 1,794,019 of NW_016690258.1, forward strand.
AGTGTGGGGAGTTGGTTTTTTGTCTGCTTAAAATGCTTTAGCTATACTATCAGACTGTGCAAACAATTGCATGGATCGGTCTCTCATGCTGTGACTGGAACAAGGCTTTGTTTGCAGAAAGAAGAACATGTCCTATTATGACCTGGTGCAAGGATATTGGAGTACTTGAATCCTAATTTCCTTGGTCAGTTGTATCATTTTAAAGCACAGTTTGATACTGCAGATGGACAACTTTTGGCAGCTAGTGCTACTACCTAACATTTAATTCTCAAGTATCCTTTTCTATTTGGGCTGTAGGATTGGGTATTTTTCCTTATTCAAGTTATGATTAATAATGGTGGGTTTGCTCTTCTTGCCTGTACTGGGGCACATATTGTTTAGACCATTATTATGTTATAGTAGTCATTTACTAGGATTTATTTTTATTGGTACAGCCAGTGCTGCTATCAAAAGCCAAACATGGTATCAGTGAAACAAGCTAGTGTGCAAAATCAGTCCTAGTGAACCTTTCAAATGAAAGCAAACAGCAATAATGAAACTACAGTCTGAGTGTGTTTGCACAGGAGGAGGGTGGAGGCTTGGAGTCACCTGCTCCAGGAACGTCACAGTTTTGAGGAACCACACAGGGAGAGTTTGGTGTAGTTGACTTCTGGAGTCACGGCAGAGATGTTGAGTCATGCAGCTTCAGAGAGAGATGGCAACATGCCTCTCCTCCCCACACTGCATGGTGGTTAGAGATAGTACTTGGGGAAATAGCAGTTCTGCATAGAGCTTGCCAAATAATGGGTGAACCAGGCTCCTACTTCTTGTGCTGTTGGTATCAGGGTGAAGGGCAGGATTTGATATTGCTGTTTAAAAGCTGGTGAAATAATAAAGACACTGAGACTATTTACTCTTTAGTAATATGCTAAAAATCAATTATTTCCTGAGGACTTGGCTGTATAAAAATACACTGAGGCTGCTAACAGCAGAGTTGAAAAGTCCATCTCCAGCACAGCTACTTTGCAAATGTATGTCTGAAGACAGGGTAATGTTGTTAGAAGTACTAGAGCCAGTAATGCAGACACATTTCCTGAATAAAATCAGCTATGTCTGACCTCTTTGCAACTGGGACATTGATTTTACTCAGCAAGCTGTTATGTCACTTGTCAAAAAATGTTAATTTGGGGGATGTTAAAATTCTGTTTAAAAGAGGCTGTAGAGCTGCTGCTTTTTGATACAGGTGATAGTGGTGTCTTGTGTCTGCTGAGTTCTGGTGTGTGGCTTTGCTCTTCCTCATCTGGAAAGTTTTTATGGGGTCACACCCAGATTTCTGGTTAGTGTCGATCTGTCTCTGTATATCTTTGAAGGTAATGCCACTTGGAAACATGTTTAAGTATATACAATTTAAGTCAGCTGACCTATGATCCGTTTTATTTATGCAAACTAATTATTTTATGTATAAGTAAATATTTTGCAGTTTACGTAATTTTACATATAATTGAATAGTTAATGATTTGCATATTTTACATTCTACAGCATACCTGAATATATACGATCATTTATGCCTGGATGTTCTATAACACACCTGAATATATAGGATGTTTTAGTAGGCATAATGTCCTAGATCACCACAGATTTTTGGGTTTTTTGTCTAGTCAGCCTGATATTAAATATGATGCACTGCTTGTCATCCTCATGGTTAAAAAGGTGCCTGTGTTTTTTGGTGACAGAAAGATAAACAGAAGAACGATTCAGATGTTCAAATATTAACTGGCTGTACAGTAAATTTTATTGCTAAGGTCAAATAGGTGCTGTTTTTCTTTACTGGTCACACTCCTCCATTGGTTTTGATTTGCTTGAAGTCAAGAATGAAATTTCTGGAGGGACAGGTTTGCCATGTTTCCAATTATTTTCACTCAGCAAAAATTTTAGGAATGGGTTTGGAGGCAATTTCTTTTAACATTACTTTCAGCTGTAGGAAACGATATGTTCTACATGCAGATTTAGAACTGTGGGGAAGCTTTTGTTAGCTGGTTATACAGAGGATGCCAGGGATATAAATCATTTGGAGGAGAAAGAGGTGAGAGAAGAGGCAATAGTATTTTTTAAAGTTTATCCAAACATCCTGTTTCCAGGTAGGCCCAGAGTAGAGGAGAGAAAGTAATTCCTAGTCTAGTTAAATAAGATTTTATTCTGCTCAAGCTTTTAGGAAAAAGTACAGATACCAAGCCACTCCTAAGCAATCTAAGGTCTTCAGAACCATTGTTTATTCTCTGTTAATGATTTTATATCCTCCTCCTCGGGAGATATATCAGATATCTCTTCCTTTATAGCAGTAGGGCAAATCCAGGTTGATGTCGACTGAAGACCTTATGTTCTTTGTTTAAATGTAGATGAATGCACTCTGTAAAAGAAGTAGTAGTTGTCACTAGTTGTGAAAAAGAAAAAAAATTAAATTAGTGATGGTCCTGGGTCAAATCCATGTATTTATAGCTGTCCTTTAGGGAAGTGCAGATCAAAATCTAGATGTACTGTTTTAGTCTTTATTTATCTGGGAAAGAAGTTCCACTGAATTGGAAAGAGATAATGTAATTTAGTAATTTCCTTTTCAGATTTTGTGGGATCTCTCTTCCCAAACATACAGATAATTTAAAGTGTTCCTTCTTAGGCTTCTTTGGAAAGCAATGTTCTTCTGCCAGCAACTCAGAGCACCTGACCCAGATCCCTGTTCCAAGGTGCCCTATGGAGGACCATGTTTCTCTGCATTAGCTACAGGGAAAGTAGTTTGTTAAAGTAAATGCTTAGAATGTTTACTTAAGTCTCAAAAAAAAAAATATCTGGTTTTTTTCTCTGACTACAGAGAACTTGAGTAGTTTGATGACAAATATGGATAATATCAGTTTCATTCAGTTTAACTGAGAATAGCCAGAAAGTTTGTCCAGAGTTATTTCTGTGTGCACACCTCCTTCTTACACAGAACTTGGAGGTGAAGGTGAGGTGATTCTTAACTCACGTAGGTGCTGTTTTCTGTTTTGGGTACTTTACTATCTTAAGGTGGCTGTGAAGTAAAAGGAAAAACCTGCTAAATATCTGCCCACTATCTGCATGGTTCTTAACACATGGTGAACACACTTAACAGCTCACAGCTGCTGAAACAGGGAATCATATCATCCCCCATCTCCTTGTTCTTGTCTTCCTGCCCACGTGTTCTCAGCGAGTACCTTGTGCCAGCTTTGATGTTTGCTGGAATGCTTCGTGCTTTGGTTGGACTCATCAAAATGTCAGCAAGCTATCCCAGAAACCACCCCCCCATCCAAACCCCAAACAAACATGGGCAGTTTTCTGCCTCTTTACGGAACAACATCGACTTAACGAAGGGTTTCTGTGCTTGAGGGACGTGTGGGATCAGTGCAGAACACAACAGGAGGAAGGCAGCAAAATGTCTCCCTTTGGGCACCTGGGGCAGTTATGATGGCTCTGGATGATTCCATTAAACTGGATTTTAGTCACACGTAGAGCTCAAGGGGTTCAGTTGCATTTGGTCCATTACTTTTTGGGCGCCTGCAAATATGCCTGAATTTTAAGCCTGATGTATGTAAATGTATCCCAAAGTAGAGCCATGCATGTAAAGTAGAATATATACTCTGCAATTGCTTCTTTGAAGTTAAATGCCTCTGTGTGCCCCTGGGTGTGGGTCTCCGAGCTGCTCAGAGGGCTGACTGCGCATTTCATTCATCCAGCTGTAAACACCAGACTTATCCTAAATAGTAAATGTTTTCAGGATCCAGCTTGCTTTTCTCATGAAGTGAATTCTGACTCCAGATATGTGGAGATAGGAGGAAGAGAGGATTTTGAAGTGCTGTTCCCGTTCAGAAACACTTGAGTCTTGAATTTAAAAATACTTGTTGAGAAAATGGTCACGTCCACCTTCTGCCTCACATGGAAAAGATTTCACTCTTTGAATCTTCATTCTTGTCTTGAGTGTACCAAGAATTCACCTTTTGAAACTGAGGACTTGTTTGATAGACTGGTGATATTGCAGTGAGTTATGGAATTATAAAAACACAGCAAAAGGCTTTAATGTCATCCTGATCTGAACTCAAACCTATTTTGTTTCCAGGAAATAATAATCAAAAGGACACTCAAGCCCTGAGGTCTGACCCCAGGCAGAGTCATGTGCTTTCAACTCACTTTGTTCGCACATGGGTCTGAATCTTCCATCTTGGATCCATTTATTCTTTCCTTTCCCATTTTCTTCTCTGAGACGACTTCTGCTGGTTTTGTCACCTTGGGAATATCCTTCTGTTGGATATTTCTTCTGCTGCTATTGTTTCTATGCTTCTCCTCCCTTTCTTCCTTGTCTTTTCCTTTTACTCTGTTCTTCTTTTCTCCTTCTTTTACAGGTATTTCTTGATATACAAAGTACCTTTAGCTTTGGCCCAGCTTCTTGTGGACAAATGGCCACAAGGGAAATGTGCAGATGGCTTAAACAGATGTTCCTGTCAAAGTATTTAAATCCTGAATTCCTGCTAGACATTGTGCCTCTGGAGCTGAGGAGGATTGCCAGAATGGGGGGTGGGTGGGAGGGGTGGGGCTTGTGTGTCTCTTTTTCACGTTTCATTACTTTAATCTCAGCCTGAGAGTTTTCAGGAGAAATGAAGTCTCCTGGGAATAGCTTTTTTTTTTTTTTTTTTCATTGCCATATTAATCTGTAAATCAGTTGTTAAAGAACTGCTATTGTGCCAAAATGGTCTTGAACTGATTGAAGGAATCAGTCCTGAGTGATCTCTAGCAAGGCTTGGGTGAATTTTGTTTTAATCAATATATGAAAATTGTCACTGTTTTGTTTTGGGCTTTTCAAGATATTCAGAAAAGAAATTTTGTGTGCTCTGAGGCATATTTTTTGAATGTAAATATATTATTCTAATACTGCGATGCTTGAACCATATTATTTTTCATACAGTTGTGATTTGAATTATCAATTGTTCATTTAATCAGGGAAGGTGTGCAAGTAATTAGTAACTTACAAAATACCCTAATAAAAATAGAAGCACGTGAATACAGTCGTTGGAACTGAAAATGCAAGAATGGCTGATTCTTTTCAAATTAATGCCTCGTGAGTGCCTTTCAAGTTTTAGAAAATGTACATTTTCAGAGTTCAAATGCTTTAATAAGAAACAAGTTAAATAATTGAAGTGAACTAATCTGTGGGCACAACAGGAACTTGGTGGTATAGTAGGTGGTAAGATTCATTTATGATGAGTTCTGATGGAATTCCCCTGGAACTATATATTCCACCTACTTGCATGCACGATCATTCAGAAGATTAACAGCGTGCAGCAAATGCCAAGGCATAAAAAAGTTGGCAGGTTATTGTAAAACATGGGACTAAGTATATGCCTAAGCCACTGTCTGTAGCTCTTAGGAGTTCTGGTGTTCATTGTGGTCTCTGTATGTTGAACTTGTGGTTCACCTCTTGTCTAATAGGTGCTCATTTAAACATCTTTTATTTGTCCAGAATATTGAGCTTGTGTATATTTTAATTTAGGTCAGGGGGTCTGCATATGACAGGAAGTGCTACATCTCCTTCTTGAGATGAAGTCACATTTATTGCACCAAAGAACTGTGGTGATGTGTTTGAGATTTTCAAAATGACTTTTTTTTCCTGTCTATTTTAAAATCATAGATTGGCAGAAATTCTAGAAGTGTTCCGAGTGATTGGGATATTGGAGGGGCAGGGCTGGTTTTAATCAAGAACAGATGGTTTGGGTAACTTTGAACAAATTTCCTGCTATTATTGTAATTTTAGAACAGTATTCAGTGTGCATACTGAGAATATTTGGTATGGTTTTAACCTGTGTTTACCTGATGTGAACTACATAGTCAAAAAACCATGTAATTGCAGATTTCTGAAGCAATAACGTGTGATGGTTTTGAGAGGCTTCTCTTTTCAGGGTATTACATCAAACTATGTAAAATAGTTTTAGATGATAGTATTTTGCTGGTCAGTGTGACACAATTCATTAGTTTGTGAAGTTCTTAACAGGGAACTTGGCATTTCACCACATTATTTGTCAACAGAAATTACTTGATACGCTCTGAAACTTGTGTCTTTGAAATACATACAAGGGATTTATTTGTTTTATGAAAGTAGTAATGCGTTGTCTGTAATAACATGTAGGGGCATAGAACAAGAATTCTGGCTGTTTTGTTATGCTGAGCCATAACAAAATTGAAAGGAAAAGTGATAATGGTATCTGCTAGGATGTTCTAATTTACTTCATTGTATGTATTAAATTACTGGATAAAAGCAGAATCTTTTTTAACAGCTGAAATTCTTTTGACACATCTTGCATAGGGGCTTCTAAGGGAGCTCATGAAACTGGCCCAGAAATGTGTTTTTGATGATATTGGAAGGGGGGAAAAATTATTTGATTCTGAGTTCTGGAGAAAAGCGAATCACTGATGACTATGAGAAGGTCAACTGGAATGTTGTTTTACTCAGCACAATCTGACTGATAGCTCTTTTAGCTTTTCTGTATCTCTGCAGACTGAGGGCTACTTCTTTGGGCATCAGGAGTAATTAGCACTTTAATATCACCTTTATAATACAGCAGCTGAAAAAAACCTCAATAAATTGAGTCCTGCCAGGTTGTGATTTTTTGCCAGGGAAATGTACTCTGCTTTCTTCTTTGCAGTTTCATTAAACTATCTTTATTGAAGATAGTTTAGGAACATAAAAACATTTAAAAACTCAAACAAAAATCCCCACAGCAGAAAGACTTAAAGAAACTCTGGGCTAAAACTCTTTTCACTTGACAACGTGCAATTATAATTTTAAATCTCAACTCGTGATTGACAGAGAGTCATTCCAGATCATTTTGCTTTTTTTGTTTCTTGTGAGTACAAAGCTGTTGTTCAGATCCTGGAAATATCACTTGGTCTACAAGTCTTGGCTCAAGTTGCAGTAGCAAGTACATTTTTCTGAAAAACGAGATAAATCAGTGATATTGAAATATGTAATGTGGGTGTTCATACAGCTGATTAGATTTTAGTGACATCTATAATATAATATTATTGTGAAGGGAAACTAATATAGACTGATAAATTTACTTTACAGGGAGTCTTCAAAGGGTTATTTTTAAGATCTTATTATACCAGAGCACAGAGGCACCCTAATTTTATGGAGATTTCTATTGAAAATCTGCCTTATTTCCAGATCCCTGTGAATGAGCCCTAATGATGGTTATGACTTTCAGGTGTGGGTGTATAAAACTGTACATCACTTCCCCAGTTTCAAGTTTTACTCTGCAGGCTGCTGCAAGTTTTGCTGTGATCCAGAGGAGCAGGTGAGCTGCCTGTTTGAGCTCCAGTGCGGCTCTGAGCTGGGCACCACTGCATTTTGCTTTACAATTCCAATTAATGTGTGTACTGGTGTCGAGGGTAAGTCTCATTGTCATCTCTCTGGCACGAGCTGGCAGAAAGAAGTTTCTCAGTTGCCCCATGGAATAGATGGGAAGGGTTGGACTCATCTTTTCTCAGCTCTCCAGCTCAATATCCTGTTAGCACAGCAAGGAGGAAGTGGTCCTGTTTGCTGAAGGTGGTGGGTGTTTTTATCTAAGCATATATTGGTGCCCAGAGATAAATCAGGGGGGTGGGATTGTCAGGGTGACAGGAGAGTGTCATATCAGTGTGAGAATAATGGTGCAGCTAAAATGTTGAGAGGAATGGCTTGTGCTGTTATCCCCTAGGACTGGTTGTAGCTGACTAATACACCCACATCAAGCCCCAAACCTCTCTATAAAAGAATATTTTTAACACATTAGTTTATTCTATAAAAGAATATTTTTAACACACTATTCAACCAAATATTTTCTCCAGACTCTAAGACCAGTAGCTCTAGATGTGTGTGTTTCTAACCAACCTGACATTTGTAGGATTGTTGAGACTGTTTATTGACTTGACCATAGTAGTAGTTTAACTGGCGTTCTTGTGCTGGTTTTGTACATCTTCATATCACGTTTCTACCTTGTTCTATAGAAATTTTTGGTACTTGAGAACGTATCTAAGAGAAGCAGCTGTTGTTCTCTGAGGTTCTGATTCATGTTTTATTCAACGCTGCAGATGAGGAAGGTGCTGGTGGCACCAACATTGTGCCTGATTTGGGAGAAATTGTCTTCTGTGAGCCAAATAAAACAAAATGTGCTTTAAAGGATGAGGTATCTGGAGTCCAGGAGAGCTGTTATGTGATCACTTGCTTTCTCTGTAAGATGAAAATAATACCAGCTGCCTATTGTTTTAAGTGCATTGCTGTCTCCAGAGGAAATCTTTCCTTACTGTTATGTATTAATAGATTAAGTTCAGCTGCAGGGCAAATGGAATGAACTGCAAAGATGAAGAAGCCACGTTGGGGTCTGCAATGGCTTGGAATTGCTCAAGTTTTGAGCTGCTGCTGTTCAGAAGTGTTCGTCCATAGAGCCCCTGCTTGCAGGACATGCTATGTCTAGTTGCCAGTAAACTGGCATTTCAGTATAGTTTGCTACATATGGAGTACCTTTGCATATGTAGCACAAAATATCTTGACATTTTCTGATTGAATTTTCATTAACACGATTGTATATATTTATTTATAAAGGTTATAATCTGTTTTTATTAGTGAAATCTGTTAAATGTTGTATAGAGTGCAAGAATGGAGAGGGTGTTCATATCCTGCACTCTTGTGGCTTTGTCCTCAACTTAGTCCTAATAAGTGATCTGTCACTTATAACTCTGGTAATTTCAAACTGTGTCCTGGACCACTTACTGTCCCAAAACAAGTTCTGATGAAAGTCAGCCAGTGTTAAGTGAGGTCCTGAAATACCAGGGTTTCCAGGCTTTGAATCCATCAGCTACATGAGACAGGAGAGGGTCTGAAAAGCACACCTTTTTAGGAAGGGATTTTACTTCTATGTCAGTATTTAAGTTCCATTTTTGACAACCTTGCAGAGCACTCAGGTGAAGAGCTTAAAGTTTGTGATCAGGCTTAGCTTTCAAGGTCATTCATTTCTCAGTGAGGAAAAGAACCATTCTTCACTGGGGAAAACCAGGATAAAGAGCAATTAGAACAGAGGACAGTGAACTGTATCCCCATTTGGTTCTGCAGCAAACTTCATTTCCTAGTGTTGGAACCCGGAGTAACTCACTCCAGAGGATGGTGTTTTGTTAGCTCAAAGGTGAAAGTACAGGTAAGGACCTTCAGATGCAAAATCATTCATGTAAATAGTCCCCAGGGGATTTAAAGGAATGCAGTTCTTGGTGAAGGCAAACATCTCAAGGCAAAAGGTCATGTGTTAGTGACCTTTTTTTGTTGTTTATTTGCATTGTAAGGGAAACATCTAAAATGAGATGCTCTGTAGAAAATGGTGTAAGACAGTGGTGCTCAGGCAGACATTGCAATGCATTTAGTGCTTTTATCTACAAGGAGGTTGGACAGCAAAGGGAAATATAGCGAGGAATTCAGTTCCATAGCTGTTGAAACTTGTTTTCTCTGTCAGGATCTGGTGCTTGTCCAGGGTGTCAGGTTTCATCACTTGGCTTGTAACTTTACAAATCATCAATTGCAAAATCATAATGATTTCCATCGTGAAGCAGAAGCTGCTTATCTTTGTCTCACAGAATGATTTATGTTTACAAGAATTCTGTTGCTTTCTTTCCATGAAGTGAAAGCTGCCTTATGTAGTTGTTGAAAATGTAACTGTGGGGAGGGGAAGAACAAAACCCAAAACCACACCGAGTTTGTCTTTGACAGCAGCAATGTAATACAAGGAATTGTATTTATGTCCCATTTAAAGGGTGCCAAAGTAGTCAGATGTCTTGAGATAAGTTGTCCTTGTGGAGTGGATATGTTAATGAATCACAAGTTTAAATCTCATTTAAGTGTGAAAATGCTTTTGCATCCATGTTATTGTGCTCCCTTTCCTTCTCCTGTGTTTTTTCCAAATTTCTGGTGATGATCTGTTACTGGGGTTTTTTTCCTTACTTGCTGAATAAGGTTTTGGAGAATGGGATGAAATATTTTCCTTTAGTGAGTTTGCAATAATAATTGAAATATTACTCTTTTCTTTGAGTAGAGCATAGAAGAGATGGAGTGAATTGCTCTCTCTTGTACTTAGGGCATGTTTTATGTGCCCTTGTGCCCCAGCCCTTGTGATCAGCTGCTGCTCTGTAAGATGCTTTTCCTGAATAGTTCAAGTAAACCCCCAACCTCATGTACAGTCTCCTTGCTCTCTCTTTAACAAGAAATGCTGCTGTTTCCCTAATCCTATTATGTTCTTTGCAAAGTATGCTTAGCTTCCTAACCACTCATGTGGACCCTCTTGTTTTCTGTTTGTGCTTTACTGAAGGCAAAAGAAATACATTTGAAATAGCAAAGGGAAAAAAAAAATCAGGCTGTTCCATGATGTTACATTCAAACTTAGTGAACCTTTACAGACGTGTGGAAGAAGATATTTTTATTATATAACTCTTCCCTGTGGTATTTGCTTATTGCCAAATGACTGACAAATTTGTGCTTGAAACAGGCACAATATCACAGCTGATAATTTTACCGTTCAAATTATTGGAAACCAAGACTAAACCAGAATTATTTAAAAAAAATTGAAAGGCAGGGACTTATTTTTGGAACCTTTGGAGCATGTTTGTGTCAGCTTTTTGCTTTTATCCTGCAATGTGGTAGCTAGAAACTTCATGTCAATGACAGCTGACATTGTCATGTGGTCATTTAAACTTGACACCTAAGTTTTTGGGAGGGAAAAAATCTTCAGTTGGTAATGTTGTTTACTGTAGTTGTGCATAAAGGAGTCTCCTTTTCATCCAATCCTGTGTAAATTCAGGAAATCCGTGATTTCAAAAGATGTAACAACTGTAAGGGGGGCAGGAAAGTAGAATGTGTGGCTGAGTGACCGAGATGATGAATGTGGTGGGCATGTTAATATTGCAGCTTCTGGAATCTGAGATGAATGTGGTGGGCATGTTAATATTGCAGCTTCTGGAACTGGAGGTGCAAGTTTATTTAGAGGAGGTTCCCCTCAATGGAAAGGGAGGGATGCCCCTTGCTAAGGGAACAGGTGAGTGACCACAACAGATGAGGGAGGCGAGAGAGAAGTAAAGTTTATTCAATATCTTCATAAGGGTGTAGGGGGAGATTTGGGATAAATCTGCAGATGAGGGCAGAGAAAATCGAGCTTAAGCTCCAACAATTTGGGCTGGTTTTGTGGCCCTTCTTTAATGGATTTTGCCAGCTGAATATTTGAAATGTTTCTTCCAGGCAAGGAAGTAATTTCTTTTATGGGAGAAAATTGTGCAGTAACACCACAGGCCTGGACATCATTGATGCAAATCTGGTCTTTTACATGCAAAGGCTTTTAAAAGGGAAAAAAAAAATCCCTTTTTTCTCGTCATTACCTGTCCATTTGCTTACTTCAGACTCCTTAGTACTGAAAGTGGCAGCCCTGGGATTCTTCAATAATAGATTGTGAATGATGGATATTTCTCATACTTCCATTTAAAAGACAAAGGTGTGGAGTAACAAAAGCTTTTTTCCTCCTAAGTGTTGCCTAGACAAAATTTATTTAATATTACACAAATATCTAAGTGAGTCACTAAAAATCTCATTTCTTCTCTCACTCACACACTTTTCAAAGTAGACTAAAATATTCTTTTTATAGTCCTTCATTTGCTGCAGAGTCTGCCAGAAATGTTTTATTAGGCCAATGATTATAAAAACCAATGTTTTCATCTGGTTTCTATATCCTATTGAAGGGGAAGTCAGTAGGAAATTGGTTATTCATTCCCTTCAATGTTTAGGATTGGCCAGAATGCTTTATGAGCTTTAGTTAGACTAAATTAATAACTATATTTTCTTCCTCCCATCTGTCTAAATTGCCATGAAAGCTTTGTATTTTCTTCTGTTCCTGTGCATGGACACATTTCTTCAAAAGAGATTAATAAGTTTGATTAGAAATAATTAATTTTAATGAAACTAACTCAGTAGCACTGAAAATTATTTTTATTTATTGCCATTAAATCTTAGTAGCAAAATATGATGACCAAATGGAGGTTTCCCAATGTGTAGAACTGGAGTCCTGCCCAATGCAGTGGGTTACCAGAATGAAAGTGTTTTATCACTATATTTGTCAATAGTCAAGAGACTGGATTTAGAGAACACTGTCACTTAATGCTATTAATATAATACTTAACTTCGAAGAATATTTAATTTTCCACCATTGTTCCTTTAAGCAGTTTCTGCAATAAAAATTGATTTAAAATACCTCAAGTTATATGTAAGAGGAAATTCTCGAACAAAATACCTGTCATAGAGAGTTTACAAACTTCCTTGTTTGTCTGAGAGTGATTCAGTCTGGTTGATGCTGACTCAGGTGTAAATCTTGGTTTTCTTTTTTTTTTTTTTCTTTATGTTCCTGGTTTCATGTGGATACTCCTATTCACCTGATTCTTCTGGTAAGGGATTTTCATACTGTGAGTCAGATGCAATGCAAGCAATGTGACAATTAGAGGAAAACACCTGTTAGTATCAGGTAAGTTGATATTTATATTTTGTTGATTCCTTCAGCTGAGAAATCTGGAAAATTTGCCAAATGTTAAGCCTTGCAAGACTTAAAGCTTCCTCTCACCTGAGGAACAGTCACACCACGTTTAATGGACCACATTCCTAAATGAGGAGTATTCAGACATCTGATCTGGGGTGAGGAACAAATTGTGTCAGTGAATGCTCACACTGGGCTGCAGTTGCTGCTGCACCTAAAGCAGTTTTATACCTGCAATGTTTCTCTTCCTGCTGCCTGCTCAGGTGCTTGCTTTGCCTAGAATGGTCTGGCCATTGGATATTGCAGATGTGTCCTTGCACCTAAAAAACCCAGTGATTCAAACTCCTTAGGTCTCTGTGAGACTTCTTCGTGCCTGGGCTTCCCTTTCACTGCACACTAAAATGTGTCTTTTCCCCTCTGGCTGATTCAAGCTGCTGGTGGTGCCTCAAGGTGGGCTCCAGTGACTCACTGGTGGCCAGTGCCCATCATCCACACAGAAGAGTTTTTTTCACATTGGGTTAAAAGTCTTATTTAATATTTCATCAAGGGATTCCTGATCAGCTCTGCTGTGTACCTTTGTTTTCTGTTCAAATCTACTTGGTTTTCCTAAAGTCTTACAGGAAATGAATTGCACTGGTTAAAACAACATCAGGAAAAGCCTGCAGCAGAACCAGAGTTGTGGTCCTGTGCTGTGTGTTCTTGTCATTCCCATCAGCCTGGTAAAACTGGCTGTGTACCCACAAATCATCCTGGGCTTGTTTAAGTGGAAGGCAGCAGGATTTTTTGCTCCAGTTCTGTTGATTCCTGTAGTTGAGTTCGCAGACAACCTGGAGCTCTTTAAGGTAAGAGAAGTAGAGGAGGACAAGGTAGGTTTCTATTCAAGTGGCTGAAAAATCCCTTCTCTTACAAGCAATTGGCTTCCAAATCAATCTTGCTGTAGGCAGAACGTTAACACACATCACTGATGAACAAGTAGCCAAGGGAATCAGGGTCTTTTCTGGCCTTACTTGGTTCTAACTTCTCATCTATTTCTTTATTACTGAGGAGCAAGGCACTGAAGGGAGTCCTCATTTCTGCGCTAAATTAATTCCCTCTATTTTCATTTTTGTAAGGAGTTTATTTTCTCCTGTACAGCAGGCAAAGCTTCCCCTTCTAGGTTACATCCTCCTACTTTTCTCTCTGAATCAGTTTGGAGGGAAGTGGCAAACTGTGTCCTGGCAGAGGACGGTGCCTGTGCCGTCGGGCAGGACGGGGCAGCCTCGGTGACATCTCTGTCCTGGAGCCGTGTCAAACACACCACGGGTGCTTTGTAATTTGGATGCTAAAACTGAGATCTGCCCAAGCCTTCGCAAGCAAGAGCCAAGAGGTAGAAACTCAGAAAACCAAACCAGCCTTTTAAGCAGCAGTCAAGAGGTTTCTGTGCAATTTGCCACAGGCAAAATCTGACGCGCTCGTTTTACAAGATGTTTCCGTGAAGTCACATATTGGAGCTCTGGGCCTTTGATTTTTCTTGGAAACGGTCAGGGAGGCTTTATATATGATGGCTTCAGAAGGTTAAGAACCAAACATTTCAGTGTCCTGCACAAACCTGGCATTGAAAATATGTTTGTACAGCTGTCACCTTTGTCCCTTAAGCTATTCTCTTCTGTGGTCACTGGGTGTTTCTCATGTGTCTGTCAGACGGCAGCCCGGGAAGGGACACACCTTGTGGGAGAGGATTCTTTAAGTCTGTGCCCTTTTGACACTGTTCTGAGTGGAGCAATGCCCAGAAAACCTTTCTGGATGTTGAGAGTTCAAAGAGAGTTCTTTGCTGAAGAAAAATTAATCTTTATCAGGCAGCATCTAGAATTTTAATGTGTAGATCAAAATTAAGTAGCAGGAAGATGTGTGCTTAAAAAAAAGGAAAGAAACAATTTTTATAAAATGCATTTAGGTATGTGTAGACCAGAAAAGGATTCAAAATTAAATATTGTCTGGATCTTTGTGGACAGCTGCAAATTCAGTGCAACCATGATTTAGCATCCAGCTAAATCATTTATGAAAATAAATACCTAAAAGTGGATTGTCAAGCCTCTCTTGTAAGTGATGTCAACTTCTTCTATCAGCAGTAAAAATACGAATTGATAGTTAAGCAGTCTTGCCATTAAGAAATAAAATCAGAACTAATCCACAGAATGGAATAGCCTTGTTTATATTCTTATTCTATTTCTCTTTTTATTTGAGGTAAGTTGTCAGAAAATGTATTTAGGATATTAATTACGTACCTTTCTAATGTTGTATCACCCTATCCTGCTTCTTGTACGAGGGAAGTTAAACACAGACCTCTCTGTCTTAGGGACTTCTACAAAGATACTCTTGAAGAAAGCATTGCCTAGGAAAATAATCAAAATGCTTTGGGATAATCCTTAGTTATATTATCTACTTTTCCATTCTACTGTCCTGGTTTAAAGCTGTTCCACAGTACCACTGTGTGGAAGTAGTGGTTTGGTAAAGAGAGGTTCTTAGAAATAAGTGGGGTTTTTTTCACTAATACTACTGCTGCAAATTACATGCTGCTTTATTTAATTACACTTTAATATTTTTCTATAGCAAGAGATGCAAAAGAAAAATACGAGTATTCCAGGGAAATAGGTGATGAGTCTGTTTCCTTATTTGTAATTGGTTTTGGGTTTTCTTTCTTGCTTTTCCCCTTTGCTGCTCACCAGTGTTCTTTATCCATTGGCACATAAACAGAAGTAGGGGAGGCAATCAGAACAGGATGTGAAGCACTTACCCTCAGGATAATTTGGGGCAGTTAAAATCACAGTTAATTGCAGCCAAGCAGTGGAGCTTTTGATACCACCAGTTTTAGGTGTGGTGCATAAATTTCATAGATATCATGCAGGGGATTAAATGGGATCTTTCTCTTCATTTGTGTTTTGGCTGTTCATTTGCACACACCAGCTGTGATTTCTTGGAAATCCCATCTTGGTGTACCCTTTCAAAGAACAGAGGGAAGCTCAGATTAATGCAGTCTGTGCTCTCAGCACTGAGAAGTCTCACGTAAATTTTATGAAAAAGCTTAAAAGTGGGTTGGGGGGTTCCACCAGGTGGGCTTTTTGGTTTGTGGTGATTTTATTTTTTGTAAGCCTTTTGATTCTGCTGAAACCTGGCGTGGTAAATGATTCCATGTAAAACTCAGGATTCATTACCATTTGAAGTTTAATTTTTTAATGTTTTTCCAGGTATGTCACCTGCTGCCATTTATTGGAAGCAAGGGTCAAGTTTCACTTTCTTTTTTGAAGCAAGCAAACATATTTTCTGTTAGTGTGGCAGAATGAATATATATATATATACTTGGAACTAAATGGTACAAAAAGCTCAGATGACCTTGCCACTGCCTTCTAATAATTTGTTTTGCATTACTTGCTCTGTGTTGGAGGGGCCAGGAAACCAGTTGTCAACTGCTCTTGTCAAGAGTTGACAAGAGTTGTTTGAGACAAAGGTTATACAGATTAACCATGTAATCATTAGCTATACTCAAGGCAAGTAGTTAAGGAGGACTCAGTAACACTGGGTAAGTAACTGCAGGGAAACCTTGAGCCACTCATGTCTCTGCTGATGGAGAGTAGGTACTGCATCACTCACCAGATCTGGTTCAGGAGCCCTTAACAGTCTTCCAGTTTTAGCCCCCGAGGGGTGTGTCCATGGTCACACACTGATGACTAAACCTCTTGCAGTGCTTTGTGGGGCTATAAATACAGAGTGCACTATTTTTGTTGCAGTACCTGTGAAATGGAGCGGAGAGGGAAGTTCTCTGCCATGGGAGCAGGATTCCTGTCTGCCACCCGTTTTGAGGTTGCCAGTAGGTCACAGGCACTGTTCTACTGAACCACATCCCTGTGCAGGTCAATGCTGCACAGGCAACCAAGGCTACTCTAATTTTTAAGTTGATGCTTCTAGGGCAAGTTTGAGCCAGTGAGAGTTTCTAAAAGACTTCAGCACATTCTGGAGACTGAGTGCTTCCAGCAGTTTTTTTTGTTTCAAGAAGAACAGACCTGCAGGGAAGAATATTATTGTTTTTTGCATTGTATTATTGTGTGTGGTCTTAATTGCTGCAAAATACCAATTACTTTTTATGAACTTTTTAGTTTATATACACAAGTCTTTTTTAGATGTTGGAGTGACTGTACAGATGTATGTTAGGCAAGCATTATAGATTAACCTTGGCTAAATTTAATATGTAGGGGTAGCACTCTATAGGTATTCTAGGTATTATTTTCACGGTCCTTTAATTTTTTGAAATTCAGTCGGAATAGCTACAAGGGGAAAAAGCTGAAGTAGACATGATTTGCTGTCATCTTGTAATATTCCTACTCCCCCCTTAAATTTTGCCCATTGTACTCATATTCCCAACCTTTTACTGGATGGACTGCTTATTCCAGCAGAGTCAAGGAAAAGGCACAGGGGAGGTAACTGGTCTAGGGGGCTGATTTGTCTTTACTGCTCTCTTTAATGAGGTACAATCTTCTGGGGTGAATGCTGCCAGGCCATTCTGTGAGCATTGACAGGATTAACATGCTGATGTTGCCAAGGAGAACAAAGGACAATGTTCTCTTTGCAGGTGTTCAGCCTTGTTCTGATGCTCTGGGCTTTGTGAAGGAGCTCCTGAAAGCCCCCAACACAGATCCAGGTGAGCAGCTTCTAAATTCAAGGCATGTGAGCTGCTCTGAACAGGTTGTGTATGGCTTTGACAGCTTCTGGGTCCTGAAACAGAAAAAGAAACAGCAAATTTTTCATGTTTTTGACTTGGTCACTGCTGTGTCGGGTTCTTTCTGGCAGTGTTATTATATCAGGAGCTATACCAACTGCAAGATGGGAAAATCATTTGAAGCCTTTTAAGACAGGGATTATGTCGCTGTGTCCTGGGGACTAATAAGAGGATTTGACAGTTACCCTTAAAGGAATCTGAACTATGGGACATTTGAGGAAAGAGCCAAGGGACTGGTGGGAACAGTGTTCTGGCAAGTGCAGCTGCAAAAACATGAAGCTGTTTCTCCCTAAAGATTTGGAAAAAAATATCAGTGTTTGCTTTCACAGCAAATCTTGGGATGTGTGAATGGAAAAGAGGAAGACAAGGGAGCCTTTACCCTGCCTAACAGTATTTCTGAAGGCAGTTTGTTAAAGCTTGTGAGTCATATGATGTTATCAGGACTTATTCTTTCTTTGATTTCTTCTCTCCATTTCTATTCTGACAGCTTAAATCCGGGTGGGAGAATTTCTCTCTCTGGCTCCTACCTTTTCTTGTGTTCTGCAGTAGCTGAAACAAAATATTTGAAACTCTTCGTGTTCTTATAAGGTGAAAGAAAGGCTTTCCCTGTCACCTCTGCTGAAGGCCTGTACTTCAGGATTCCAAGAAGAGCTATTTCTGTGCTATCATTATCTTTAGGATTCATGGTGCCCTCTTTGCTGTATCTCTTTGTAGAGATATTTTTCGTGATAATGCAGCTGCTTGCCATCAAAATATGAGCAGGGCAAGACTGAAAAATACTGTAGCAGGTATATACAGTAAAAAAGGGATAGAAATTAGCCTTACTTGAGGGACATACACACATGGAACCAAACCCAAATTTTCCCAGAAATTAACGTCTTTACTCGAGCACCAAAGCTCTCCTTTGGCCTTAACCTTTCTGAGTTACACAATGAAAGCAGTTTTTGGTTCTGCTCTCCACAGAAATCCATCCCTAGAGGAGGGAAGAAAATGACAGACACCACTTTGCTTTTAAATTACAGTTTTCTGAGATAAAGTGCCATTGTCACAAACCACATTCAACAGCACTATTAGCTGGAGCAACAGAGGTAAAAGCAAAACAAAAGGGAAGCATTTTGTGTTTTGCCCCTCAGACCACACAATTAGTGAAATGGTTAGTTTGGGCGTTTTAAAGCTAGGAATTAAGGAATTATTGGAGTGTTGGAAACTTTCCATATTACCAAAGTCACAGGGGCTGGTTTGTCATGAGCAAGATGGAGCCTGTCATTTGCAGAGGTCTAGTCAGAGTGTGGGGACGAGCTGGTGGTTGTTATCTCATTCTCTGCCAAGAATATTGTCTTGCACAAAATCAAATGTGATTTAGCAAATTCTCTACTTTCTGATCAGGTGAGGCTGTGGACTTGGGCAGCAGAGATCGTGATTCCTGTTATAAAATGACATACTTTACTGTGACTTTACTCCTTCCTCCCTTAAATCAGATTTCTACATATTGCAAATGGTGTGCAGCTAAGATAGGAAATCTCAGCTGGAAAGGGGTTTTATACCCTCTGTTAGAAACAGACAGTAAAAAAACTCCTTGCTTTCTCTCTTTTGCATGACTTAGGACCTCATACCCCCAGGATCCACTCCAGTTCTCAGAGTCTTTATGAACTAAAATAAAAGACTTATCTTCCCTGTCAGAGTGGAGGAACTGTAGGGTGAACATTTAGTGTCACAATTTTGAACAAGAGTATTATCTGCTTTATGCCTTTGCTATAATATCAGCATTTGCTAAGAACAGAGTTATTCTGTGAGTTACTGACTTGCTTGGCAGACCTGCCCTAATAGTTCTCTTGCTTGTTCTCACCTCAGTTCAGCAACTATTCATATGTGTTGCAGGACCCTTTGGGTAGTGTTGCTTTATACCAGACTGCTGAGACCACCACAAAAACCATGTGTGTGGTTTCCTGTTAAAAAATCCCACACAACCCAACCAAAACCAACTCTGATGCTTTGACTGATCTGCTTTAGCGACAAGTTCTGTTGGTTGCCACATATGGACACAGGAGATGTGGCTTAAAGTGACTTTGCTGCTAATGGGTCATGAAACTGCGGGGCCTTTACTGACAGTTCATGGTATTGTTTCAGTTTCCATTTTTCACAGAAGATTCTCATTGTATCTTCATTCAATCACTGGAAAACTGTCTCCTGAGCTGCTGGAAGACATCTAGAAATCATGGTAATTGTGTCCATTGCAGCATCTTCCTGTACTGGTCTGAGCTTGAGGAGTATTTGTATTTTAAAGGAGAGCTTTGAGCTTTTCTGTTTGAAGAGGGATATTGTGTCTGTCACAATAATACAGATTACAAAATACTAGAAGGAAAGCTTGTGACGCTTTAGTTAAGATATAAATTAACAAGTAATACCAATTATTGAGAATCTGACATTACAGAAAACATTAATATATACAAACATTTTTCATATTGAGTTGATAAATGGCATCAGTATGTTAGCTAAAATGACACACAAAGCGTGCTCATGACTGTAGTCTTTGAGTGTTTGGGCTTTTTGTTTCTCCTTGAATAGTGGATAAATATTTAAGGGAATTAATTCATCCATCAGAGTGAATTCTGGGAAAAGTTCACGTGTTTGTAGTGAATACCATTCAGTTTCTCCTATAATTGGATGTGTTGCAGCTGTATTGTGTTACCGGGCAGGGTCAGATTCTGTTGTGGAAGGTGGTTTATTATAACAGTGAGAGCTAATTGACAGAGGCCAAATTAACCCCTGTTCTGAAACAGCCTCTTCAAGGCCACTTTGGAAATTCTAAGGCTTAACTCCTTATTGTCTACAGACTAATCTTCCAAGGTCCTTCTACAGGAAAGGAAGTTGTTTTGGGATTTCAGTTTAACTCAGTTCTTGTATGCCACAATTGATTTCACCATGGTGTTTTTCATACACAGATATTTTCTACTGGCTGTACTTCCCAGCTAACCTGCCCCTGCTGGCCTGACAGTTCAGATCCATAAAATACAAGTCATACTGGCAGAAGTTCCACTACGAAAGTGTGGAATAAGTTGTACTCCTCCAAAGGTATAAACTAGGAGTACGTGGGCTGCAGCTGTTGCAGCGTTGAGCCAGACACACTGAGGGCAGAACTTGGGCTGCAGTTTCTGCTCAATATTATACTTTAGTTTCCTGTTGAGCAAGAATGATGAATACTCTTATCACTGTGATCCTATTGTTATTAAAGCATTTGTGTAGGCAGTCTTTGATGAGAAGCTGATAAGGAGGTAGAATACCAAATAGCCCTAGGTGCACAAGTAAAAAGACCTTTTGTTTTTAGAGTATCTGAAAGCCATGGCATCTCTTCTTTGTGAGTGAATTTTCTATTTCAAGAGCGCTGTGAAGAGGCTTAATGCCTTTCTGCATGTTCTCTGTTGTACAGTCATCTAGTTCTTCCCTTTCCCCCTGGCATTAGAGAAAGGTTCCTGCTGTTTGCGGGGGCACTGATCAGTGGGTTACATTAGAACAGCATTTCTTACATATAGTGAGAACATGTCACGATGTGCATTGTGTTTCACCACAGAGAGCACATCACAGAGCGTCTGTCTGCTTAAAATGCAGTTAAGGATTACAAAGCCCGATAGATCAACTGCCTGGGGAAACAAAGTTTGCTTTGAAAAGGAGCACAGAGAACATTAGGAGTGGTGTGTTCAGAGTGAGGATTTCTTCTTTACTTATTTCTTCTTTGGAAAAAAAAAGGCAACAAACTTCAGGTCCAGTTGAACACTTGCAGAAGTTGAACTGTTTTCAAAATCATTCGGAACTGTGGGAAAAAATTCCTCTTTTAAATTTAGAAAGATGGCATAAACTCACGGAACAAAGAAACTGTATCAACAAGGAAGAATTTATTCAGCACGCTGGCTCTTCCTCTCACCGAGTTTCCGGGGAGAAAGACCCCTTGGGTTTAAATCTCATGCATTTTATAGTTTTACAAAATCCCACCCTTTTTCAGATAAGTTTAATATATTCATTTTTGCCTAAAAAGGTTTCTTTTTCTCCGAAAAGGGGCTTTCCCTTCCGTCCAATTGGCTGTGAGGAGTCCTCTGTCAAAAATGATGGATTCCTTTTGTTCTTAGCCCAGAGAGAAAAAGAAACCCCTATGTTCAGAACTTGCCAAATGGCCCAGAAAGATTTTAATTTTTAGGAACTTTATATCACCGCCAAAAAAGACCCTGATACCCAGTCCAGTTTGAAACTTGGATACCTTACAGCTTCATGATACACCTGTAAAAAACCCCATATTTTACTTCTCATAGAACCTTATCAGCTACTGCTGAGGTATTGTCTTAGATCTCCAGCATTTCAGGAGTGTTTAGTTTCTGATTTAGGCCATAAACATATAATGCAAGTTGATACTGGTACTTTACAAGCTGTAGTCTCACCTCTTAAAGGGTCTCCGTTCCTTGCAACGTGGATCAGAATCACCCACCCTTCATTCTGTGCTGTGTTTATGTTTTCACTGGAATAAGTTTTACCATTCTCATTCATTCTCTCTTTCCTTCCCCTTCCTGCCCTGAAACAAAACTGCTTGCTGTACTTTATGGTACTGACATATTGACAACTTTTTTCCCCTAACAGACTTTAAATACTTAATGATGGTAATAAGAAATAATGCAGCAAAAATACTTGGCTTGTGACTCTGAGAGACTATCAACCAGTTTCCATGAAGGAATGGAAAATCCAGTTCTGTTTTCTGGATTCTGCCCTGTGTTAGTGCTGATAATGCCTTGATTATGACATGATTAGGGAGCAGTTATGAGATACTGAACTTATTAGATACTGAATATTCTCTCATCAGCTCTGATCACTTTTGGTCATGTTATAGGTGTGTTTAGTAAGGGTGATAGCTGGGACAAAGCTTGTAACTTAATTTTCTGACTAAAGTCTACTTCAGTGATCTCTGGATACACACAGAATGAAGTTTATGAAACTCTTTTCTACCTTTTCACAAGCTGCTTTTTCCAGCAAACTTTTCTTGGTGCCTTTTAATTTCCTTCATAAATCACCCTTCTGCTTGATTAACTTCCTCAGTTAAGATAGCAATGTATTTTATGAACATTATTATATTTTCTTTGTAGAGTCACACACCTAACTATGTTATTTTTATTTGCTTAGGGCAAGCACATAATAAAGAAAGATGAACAATACTAAAAATGATAGAATTCTGGACAGATTTTAGCTTTGGTTTAACTGCATTAGCTTAGGTTTATTTGTCCTATATATTTGATGGCTTGGTGTGGATCTTTTATGCAATCTGTATTTGTTTTCAGCTGCCAACACTTTCAACTGATTTTTCAAGGTTTGAAGAAATAGGATAGTAAAGAAAGAAGAAAATAAAAAGTTATAATCATGGATGAATAAAAGGATGTATGATTGGAAGGTTATTAATCTGTTATTTGAAACAGGAATCATCTCTAGGTAGATTTAGATTGCTCTTCATTACTCATTTCTATTACTTCATTACTTGTCTTATGTATTTAATTACTTTTTTTCTATTGCTTTAAAAAGCATCTTGAATTAGTTATGAAACCTGTTCTTTAAGAAAAGCCTTTTTGTATTTATCTTACAGCTCTCTGTAAGTACTTCTAGGAATTCTGCTAATGGTTTGGCTGAATTAAATGTCTTAGAACTGCACTTCCCTTAGAGCAGCTCAGCCTCTGTCACACTGAACAGTCCCTGGTGCTGTGGTACAGAGCAGGGCACGGACCAGGCTGTATTTAAAAGCAGAGTAACTGTGGAGAAAATGTGTCTTTAGTGCAGAGTTGAGAGCACAGGATTAATGAGCTGGAAGATTTGCCAGAGCCCAGCTCTGCCAGCAGCCCTTCTCCTTCCTGCCTTAGGATAAGGTTTTCATTCCCTCTGTTTTATTGGCACACACAAAACACCTAAAGCATGGGGCCATCACACCCCTCCTGCTATACTAGGATTGTTTCTACCACAAATTACAGGGTCCTGACTGACCAAGAAGGGCAGGGCTTGGTCTCTTGTACCTTTTTATGGCATGGCAAATAGCTATGCAATCATCCTGGAGTAACAGTGCAAGAATACAAATTACAGGCCAGCCCAGCCTGCTGGTGTCTCGGTGCCGTCGGTTGTTTGTGTCAGCATCACTCTGCTCCTTGTTTCACAAAAGGCATGAGGACATAGAGGGAATGGCCAAGGGTCAAAGGGGTCTTGTGCAGGTGTGCACAAGAAATATCTCGTTATTTAATTTAGAAAGATTCAATTAGCTGTGAAACAAAGGAACTTGTATCATCAAGGAAAGGTTTATTCAGCAGGTGCTGGGTCTCATCTCACACTGAGCTCCGGGGGAGAAAAGACCCCTTGGGTTTAAATTTCATGCATTTTATAGTTCTACAAAATCCTACCCTTTCAGGTCAGTTTAATATATTCATTTTTGCCTAAAAAGGTTTCTTTTCTCCGAAGAGGGGCTTTCCCCTCCTTCCGATTGGCTGCGAGGCATCCCTTGTCAAAAATGATGGATCTTCCTTTGTTCTTAGCCCATGGAGAGAAAAAACCCCTGTGTTTGAAATTGGCCAAATGGCCCAAAAGGCTTTCATTTTTGGGGGCTTTATCCTGGCCACAAAGGGGCCATGGCACCAAGCCCAGACGGGAACTGAATACCTTAAAACTTTCTGATACGCCTATAATTTTCTAAAATTTGTTTGTAATAAAAACCATATTTTTATTTCTCACAGGTGTAAGGTGCCTTCAGCAGGTATTGGTGAAGTTATAGTGAAATAACCTGAGAATAAACCTGGGTAATGCATTGTTATAAAGATGTTCAAAGACAGTAGAAAGCTCCTCCAGTCTGAGGCTGCAGGTGAGTGTGGCGAAGGAGACAGCAATTCATGGAAGCAAAACTGAGGCAAAGGAATCACCCATTTCCAGAAAATGCAGCAAAGCTGTGTCTGGTTTCTGGTCCAGTGCAGATGCAAAAGCATCACTTATGTTAGGGTCCTTCAGTAGTTACTGAAGAGCTGGGAAGGAGAGGATCACAGATCCATGGGTGAAAGGGCTGAGGTCTGCTTGGTAAAGGTAAGAGGTTAAAAAAAGCAAGTCTGGCTCACGAAAAAGTAGATAGGATAGCAATCTTTTTAAGGAAACTGCTTTCTGGGATGGTATAAATAGTCATGGTCTTTTGATATCTGCTGGAATAACAATTGTGCTTCTCTAGATAATCATTAACAGCAGACGTGGTGTAGGAAGGACAAATTTCACTCTCTTGCCCTGAGGTTACTTGGAATGAGACGATGCTCTTCTCTGTCGCCCAAGGGGAAAACAGAAGGCTTGATTTTAATTCAAGCCCTTGGGAAAATCAGAAGCCTGGACATGAAGGTGAGGTAGCACAACGAGTACCAGTTTGATCCCCCTGTGGATGGTGGCAGACTCCAGCCCAAAGATATTGTGGGTGATGCTGACAGGGCTGACACTCTTCTTGAAGCCTGAAGAATCACAACCCAAACAATCACTTGAAAACAACAAGTGTTGGTTGGGAACAAGGCAGAAGTATTTCAAATGACTCTGTTTTGAATCTGCTGGTGAGTTCCATCTCCTGTCATGAGACTACAAGCTGTTACAATGTGTACTATTTATTTTTAGGATTACCACAGCACAAAAGCATTAAAACTTTCTTATATGGGTTTAAGTTCTGCGGAGAAAAATAAAATCTTTCCTCCAGTTTGTGACTAAAACTTTGATTTCAAGAACAAACAGGCAAATAATCATAATTAGAGAGTGGGCATTGAGTGTGGGGTTACTGCTAGTTTCATTTAGCTATATATTAGAGATGCACATTATCTTTTTGGTTGCATATTCAGGTATTTTTGTACTGTAATGGACCCAAACACACAAAACAATGGAATTTTGGCTATTTCTCATGTAAACTGAAGGCTTGGAAGTCTGAAAGCACAACTCTTACGCTGTAATTATCACTGCATGTAATATTATCCAAAACAATTGCAATTAGAAGCTACTAACTCAACCCTATATTTAAAATCTCTATGAACTGGAGAGAGAAAAATGATAGATAATGTAAACACAATTGAGAAAAATACAGCTGTTTACTGCTACAGTTTTGTAAAAATGTTTAAATCTTCCATCTGTCTTTCTTATTCTTAAAGGTATAAAAATAGATCTTTTAACTTCTAAGCTGTGCATACAGGAATTATTTAGATCAGAATCTTTACTGAAGTTCTTGTTGGTTTTTGTCTCTATAGAACTTTATTGTCTTTTGTCTCGTCTCCTTCTGGCAGGGAGTGTGGGGAGTGTGTGTGGAGGAACCTGTTGTTGCTTAGAAGCACACTTATTTCTGCTGTGCTCTATGCCATTCTTTCCTGCTTATGTCTCAACTTTTTAAAACCTCATTTTAATTATCCTTTTTTTTTTTAAGGAGCCAGCATCAGCTTGGAGAAACTTGTGAGTGGATCAGCATTCTACTTTAAGCTTCCAACTTGGTTACAGTTGCCCCTAATTCTGAGGAGGTTTCTGCTGCAATACTATGTGAGTGTTCCAGTTTCTGGAAATTACAAAAAATATATTAATTCATATTTCTGATGACTCCAACAGTAAATGTTTCATTTGTTTGCTTGGGGGCATAGGGACCAAAACTTCTCCACAGAAATGTAGCAAAGCAGAGAGAAGGTTGAGATGCAATGATTTATAGTCTCATTAGAACAACATTGTGTTAGGCTATGTGGCCTTTAATACTGACAGATATACTGCCTTGACTGTGACATTATTATGTTTTGGATGTCTCTGTCCCTAATTTATCTGTAAAATGGATGGGTGTATTGTCAGTAGTTCTTAGTCCACTCTGGTTACAGTGGAGCACTTTGGCAACATTTCACCAATTGCTTCCATGGAAAATAGTCTAATTTAGCTCTTAGCTGAGTTATTTCTGAGAAAAATCATCCTTCCTTAAAACAGAGGTTTTACATCTTGTTACTATTCTCAGATATTGGTTTTCATAGAAATCTTTGTGGGGCTATACAAATGCCAGTTGAAACTCTCAGTAACTTTTCTATTTGTTCACAACTAAAGATTTGTGGCAAGACCAGCTTTTTTTAGGAGCAAGTGTACATCTTTCCTTAAAATTGACTATTTGGCTGCTGTGTGAGCATTGAGCTGGCCCAGACTGATCTGGTTAAGGTGTGGCCTCTGCACATGTCCTGTGTTTGATCACTTCTGCCCATGTTCTTTGGATGTTTATAGCAATTTAAGGTTTTAATATAATTGCGTTTCTGTTGCCCGTGACTTCATAATAGCATGTGTCCACATATGACTTTTCAGGACTGAAAAGTGTTCCCCTCTGACCTTAACTGCACCATGGAGAGGTGAAAATCTGAGGGAAACAGCTGATCTCCTGAAGCATCTTGTCCTCTTCTGGTGCAGTTGCACTCTTAGAACAGTTATTTCATCTACTCACTTCCAACTTTGCCCACAGGAAGGAGGCTGTCTTGGGATGTGCCGAGATTTTGAAAAGTGTAACAAAGAAAGCATCTCAAAAAGATTTCTAATTTCAATAATTAAAAAGTATGTTTTTGTAGGGCTTACTATTGCAAGAGTCTACAAGCATTTCATACAAATAACTGTAAAGGAAGAAACACAATGACTTGGTTTCATTACCTTCAGTTTATCACCATGTGCTAAATCCCTAATATGCATTCAGAGACTTGATTAGTGTTGATGGTATGAGGTAAGGCAAGAATGCTGCAGTCCTGATTATCAGGCAAGGGTGTGAGCTTTTTGTGAGTGACTGTTAGGCAGAAGATACTGCCAGCTGAAAAACTAAGAAGGTCCCAATAACTGCAGTCATGAACAGTGCTGAGGAACTTGGTAAAAAGTGCAAGTATTTATCAAGACACGGTGAACAGCTACTAAAATGGACCATTATCTTCTTGCTTCTTTAGCATTTTCTGATTAAATTTTATCAGATTGAATGCAATGCAGAGTCATCATGTGCTACAGCTGGAGACATTTAGTCAGTGAAATTTAGCAGCATCAATGAGCCACTCTTAAAGCTGTGTGCTTGACAGTTTTTTGGATTGTAGCTCAGAGCCCCTCAGTAAAACAAGAAACCAGTTTAGTAGTGCCTGACTGCAGCTTTGGTGTCTACTGAGTAATACTTTATTAGGACTTGGTACCTTTATGTCTATAGATAGCTATGTCACTGCCACAGGATGGGGAAATCTCTCTGCATAAAGCTTATTGATGCTGCCTGATTCCTGAAGTTGGCACGTTATCAAATCTTGCAGGTATGTGATAACTCTGCTCTGCTGTAACCAGGCCTGCTCTGCACACCTCTGACAGGTGGAGCAGCAGGTAGCCAGGATGCTCTATCAATATCTGCTTGAAAGGAGACTTTACAATGTTGAGTTACGTGAAATTAGGAACCTGTGTTTTCTCTGGTGTCTCTGGGATGTTCAGGTGTGGTGTTTATCTCATTCTAAGTATTTCTTGCACTTTTTTGGAAGATGAATTTTTTATTTGTTTTGTAAAGACTGGATTCTGCTGATAGTGGCGTTTTGCTGTTTCTACAGCATTTTTTTCAGCCAAAATAGCCATAAAATATGTGTCTACAAGGAATTGCACAAAACAGTTGAGAAGATGAAGGAAACTGGTAGTGTTCTTTTAGTTGAGGTCATTGATCTCTGCAGTTTCAGTTCTAGCAGGAGTTTCACTTCTGAGGTGATGTCTGAAATCCAGAGACAGTTTCTGTACACTTTCAAACCTGGGAAGTTTGGATCCAAATAGGCTCAAATAAGCAGTTAAATGAGTGGTTGCATTGAGAACCATGATAGCTACTATACTGCTCCTATTTCCTTTGGAGAAAGAGGAAGAAAATAGTATTTTCTTTCTTCTTCTGGTATTACACTGCATGACTGATCTCTGATGTTCTCAAGCCTCACAAATGGAATATGACTGTAAATGAAAATTCAATCTTTGTCAATGAGCTCGATCCCCAGGGAGAAACAGGAGGCTTTGTGGATCATTTATGCTTCATCCAGCACTGGTGCCATTGCTGTCTCTTCCCATTTCTTTTATAAAGAAATCTGCTCAAGACAGTAAGCTGTAAAAGGAATTTGAGGCAATGATTGGCAGCATGGGGGGAAAGTTTTACAAAGGGAGTTCTGCTTGTCCCTCTTTGAGTCCTTACTTGAAAACCAACAAACTTTGTGCTACTTTCAGACTACAAAATATGTAATGTAGCCTGTGCTGAGCTTACCAGGATGTCTGTATTGTTATTCTTGCAAGAGCCATGCTTTAAGAAACCTCAGAAAGAGATGTTTTCTTATCTATCATAAAATCTGACCATTTATAATAGCTATCTAAACTCTTAATCCTTGCATGAAGCACTTAGGCAAGAACTGTGGTTTCCATTTAAGAAAAAAAGGCAGTTTGCCCAAAAGTTATGGAGAGAAGCAACAGATTCAGTAGTAGAATGCACCCAGCAGGGATGTTTTCTTGCTAGACCATATACAGTTGTCTTTTGGTTGTGTTATTATTTTTTTTAAACAAATGTTTCAGCATCTTTTTGGTCAGTAAAATGTAAAGCAATACCAACTTTACTTATCATACTTGTATTTTTTTTATGTAAGTCAGATTTTTTGCCTTCCTAGCTTGAAGGCTATGGGATTGTTTCCAAACAGACTGATGCTTTTAAGGGTCAGGAGCCTTATAAAGCACAAACAAGAGACTAAATTTTGCTTTTGCTTACCCTGGGTTCAAGCCAGAATAACTCAACTGATGTTAATAGAGTTACTTACTCTTGTCCAAATCCAGAGTAATAGAATAAATGGAACTCTCTCTTGTCGTGCTGTGAGGAGGAAAAACGATAAGAAATGTATTTCTGTCAGGTGACTTTTCTTTTATTAAGCCAGGTAACAATGAAACTGCTCTTACCTGCTGGCTTTGCTCTATCTTTAACTGTAGTTGTCCTTCTGAATTTGTCTTGGTGTTCCTTGTGAACACCAGGACCTAAGAGTTTAAGGAAACACTCCATAAAAGGGGGTTGACATGGTTGAGATTCTTCTACGTCGTGGGAAAGCATCCTTAAAGGACAAAATGGATAAATCCACTTAATCACATAACCTTTGGCAATCACTTGCTCACTGTTTGCTCACATCCATTTCTTGGATAGCATGATGCTCAACAGAGGAGGCAATTTCTCAGCGAGTGTATCTTCATTCTGACACTTGGCCTAGGAATTTAAGCAGCAGTTTGTCTCATGGTACAAGCACTTTCAGCTTGTGGCTGGTTTGTAGGCTGATATTCCCCTTTTTCTGACCCCTGGAAGCAGGATCCCAGTTGACTGCCCACTGCAATTGCTGTGCCACCATGTGGAAGTGTGGCTTTTGCTGTCCCCCCCATTCCTACAGTAGAATCTGGGTGTGAGCAAACGAAATTGTAGTGTCAGGGAGCAAATAAACTTCTTACTGTAGGAAAGGTGCTTTACTCATATGAGTCCTTTCTTATCCTGCAGTTTCCAGCCATTTTGAAGTGATTTGAGAAGGGGATTAGCATAGGAATAACTGGGTTGGTAGAGAGATCAGGTCCAACCTCCCAGCTGAAGCAGGGCCAACCTCAAGTATCTAGGATGTGGGGAAAAATCCATTGCTTTTTTTCCATTCCTGAGTTTGTGTGGGAAGCATATGTAAACTTGGATGTTTTGTTAGAATGATATCAGCTTTTATCCTGTTTTCCCCTTGCTGCATTTTGTCTCTTGTTCAAACTCTCTTACTTTGCTTGACATCAAAGAAGATGTTTAACTACAACTGTCCAGATTGCTGTAACTTTTTCATTTCAACAGTAATAGAAGCTGTTAGTGAGAGAGGCTGTTGGATTGAAGGCTTTTATGTTCTTTTGTATTTCCCGTTGTTTTTAAACGAGTGCATTTGAGAATGCAACAGTTCTATTTATTATGTAAATAATGAAAGAACCAGAACAAGGGAAAGTTCAAAGTAATTATGTAAATAGCAGAAGTTGTAGAAAACTTTACACTTTAGCACCTCTTGGCATTTTTCCAGTTCCAAGCTGACTATAAAACTCAGTCAACACGGTTTAGAAAACACATACTACATATTCAACACCCGTAAGGAATCCAAGCTGACAATGTACATTTTCATAGGTCAATAACTCTTAAAAACAATTTCAGCACAGTGGTTCTGGAATTAACTTTCTAATAATTGCACCACTGCCTGGGCAATAGGAAAATTTGACTGGTATGTTTAGACTCGGTGGAATATGTCTAAGAAGCAGAGCTACAGAAACAGAAATTTATCATTTCAAGGTTTTGGTTGGATCAGGGTCAGATTTAGAAGTTCAGATCTGTTTAGTGTCAGAGTTACCCTGGGATATAAACCATCCAGCCCTCCCAAAGACATCAAACAGCATCAGTAAGAACTAACAAACCAATAATTTTTGCAGAAGGTGCTGCACAATCTTGGAAGAGTCACTAAAGCTCCCATGACAGTTCTCTTCTGCAGTAATGAACTTATCTAGTACCACAGGCTGAGCTTGTTTATTTATTAAAACTGGATATGAATGTACATGCCAAGAGATCTTACAATTACGCAAAGAAAGTTCCTTAACTCTGTCCATATTCAACCTGAATAATTAAAGCTGTCATTTACCTTGCTGGCCCTCTTCCCTAAAGTATTTTCTATCTAAAGCTCAAACACATCACTGGGCAGCAGTATCAAGGCAGGAGCAAGTTTGTGGGTGTTGAAAACAGATGCAGCCTGCAAAAATACTTTAATAATATGTTTTTAATTTTGCATGGGAGCTGGCTGTGTATTTGGGCTGTATCTTGGGAGCGAAAAGGAGAGCCCCAGGCTCCCACCCACACTTGTTTATCACAAAGCCCTTTGGTGTTCTCCTCATAACACAGGGGAGGAAAAAGAAGGAATATTTGCTGTGGGGCTGAGGCAGAACTCAAAGCAGCATCTCAGAGCAGAGATACAGGTGAGGGGCCTGCCAAGCCTCAAGGAGTAGTTTTTTGCCACTCTCCAGTGTGGCTGTTTCTGTAGAGATCATCAGACAGTGGAGAGGGGGAGAAAGGCAAGGCTGTTCTCAGAATCTTCAAAAACCTTACACAGTAAATGTAAGATTTCAGTGCCTTTTCATGAACACCAAACCAACTCCAAAAGGAGCTGAAGAGAAGGCAGTGAGGGTTCTGAAGGGATTTCTCGTGGCTCAGAGCTCAGGTCACACCCAGGTGCCAGCAGCATCCTTAGGGCCAGGCAAGCAGAGATGTGGTTCTGTAGTTCATCTCCTTCACAGCTCAGAACAGTTCCTGGGTATGTAACAGGGTTTTTAATCCTGGTGACACTGCCTGACACTGAGTATCTAAACACCAATGATTTTTACTGGGAATAGATTCCAATCCACAGTTCTTGCCATCTTTTGGTTTCTGATATGCTAATTTAATGTGCTATTGGTTTTTATGGGATGCCATCAAATAAGGGATGTCAAAAAGACATTTAAAAATACAAAGTGCTCAGACAAGCTGTTTCATAGCACTTAAGGGGTTTTTCTACCCTACCCTGAATGAGAAAGTATAAATTTCATTTATATCTCAGCACTGTCAAATGTGTGCCTCCCATCTTGGATTTGTTGCTTGGTGGATTTTATTTAAAAATCTCAACAGCAAGAAAGGGTTGTTTTTTCCCAGGAGCTGTCTTGGAAAAATGAATAAGAAATGTGCTTTTAGCTGGAAGCAGAAGCTTTACGGGGTAGGATGAGTAACTGTAGAACAGAACGATACAGTCAGCTGTGCTGAGCATTTAGATTTGCTCCATGTGGATCAGAGGGAGCCTTATGCTGTTCAGTTCAGGGGCCTGTGCACAGGCTGCCAAAGAAGACTGAAAAGATACGATCTGTTTATTCCTAAACAGGATTAAGGTTAAGATCCCAGGCTTGATGGGTGTGTGTGATCCTAGGAAAACACTTTGAGGGAGTTCCACAAATGATACCATTAATGGTACCTTATAAATCAGAGTGTATTATTTCAGTTATGAAAATATACTATCTTCTAGTATAGAGTACTAGAAAGGATTAGCTGTTGATTTCAACTGTGTGCTCTGTGAATGGAGCAGTTTCAGCCTGTCACTGGAGAAATTTCAGACTAATGTAGCCTCCTGTGTGCCCAGAGCTAATTTGGTGTATTCTGTTCTTTGATCACAAACTAAGCTCTCAAGTGCCATATTGATAGTCCATGTTGGCCACCCAAATCTACCACCAGTGTTAGCAGCTTTTTACAATATGAGAGCACCCACTTATGATTTATATTCTATCCTCAGGATAAAAGAAATCACTCTCTTAACTGACTTGGAGCTGTACAGTGAATTCCACGGCCCTCAAGTATTTGCAGTGACTGGAACTCACATGTCAGAATATCAATGGAAGGTAACGGAAATTTTGAATGAAAAAGGAGTTTTACGGATCACAATATTGGGCTGGAAGATTAAAGATGTTTAAAGGCTTCCATCTGGGGTCCCTAACTTCATGGCAGATATAAACGTGAATGTTTTAAAGACTTAATGAATTGTAAATAAAAAACTTACCTCATTCATTAAACATAAGGGCTTGTGGGTTCTGATACTCAAGCTAATGCTACAAAATGAATATTGAAACTCTGAATATCACTCATATGCTACTCCTACTGGGGGAAAAGGTGTACCCAGACTGTGAAAGATGGGAAGGCTAAAATTTTATATATATAAAAGCTTATATATATAACTTGGGGTGAGTTGAAAAGTTGGGAAACTGTGAACAAGTTAACAAAAATAACTAGCTGCTCTGGTGTTGAGCTCAGTTCTCAGAACCACGACCACCACTGTTCTCTGAACTCGACTGTTCTGGGAGTTCAGAGACTGGCAGGGAGTCAAACATTTCTTCCTTCTCCAACCCCAGTAGTCCCAACATGCTTCCTTAGGGAAGAAGTGTTTTTTCACTTTGAACATATGGCATTGTCTTGAGCTAACTGACTTGCCTTATGAATATTTCAAAAAAGGACAAGTCTTCTATTGAAGAAGGCCAAGAATGCAACTTCATTTCCTCTTCCAAAGTTTAATCTAAAAAAATTTATTGGCTTCTTGTTTTTGGGTACAAATTTAATACGGAGCACATATGTATGACATATGTAACATCATCAAATAGTTACTTGATGCTCAACAAAACAGTAGGAACAAAATGAACCAAAACAGTGACTCAGTGGACATGTGGGTCACTCTGACTGGTATGAATTTGTATCTAGAGCTGGTTGGTTTCAGTTTTGTAATGGGAGTATCTGTAAAGAGAAACAGCCAAAACAGTGGCTTTAAAATGGAGGCCTGGATTTTAAGAATATTCACCTTTATATACAGTGTATAACATAAGCATTTGAAACTTTAAAATACAGTTGTGTGTATTTTAAATGCTCTTACAAACCAGCATATTTTCCTTTGTCACTGGGTGGGCACCAGGGTGTCCCACATCCTGTTCCCAACGAGCACAGAGCAGTCCCATTCTGTTTATCATCTGGTAAATGATAACCTCTGAATTCTGGAGAGGTGATCTTTGTGCTGTTGTGGGGATCCATGAAAATGTCACTTGCTGAAAAAAACAGCAGCACCTTAAGTGGCTCGACATTTGTGTGCTACCAATTCCATATGGTAAGTAGGTGGATTTGTGAGTTCAGCATTTAATGTAGAAAGTTTTGTGTAAACAGTAAGTAGTCAGAGTGCTCCCTAATGTTACTGAAGGAGGAGACTTGCAATAGGGCGGCTCTGCAAGTAAGACTTCTACCCCTAAATACCATTTTCAGGTAATTTATTGATGTGTTTCTCTCACAAAGTGCTCAATTGTGCACATCATGTCAACTTTAAGTAGCTTGGGACTGATTGACTTGAAAATAAGGAATACATTTATTGATATCTGTGGAGTTAACAGAGTTAGCAAAATGTCATCAAATAGTTTCAGGTCCTGTGATTTGGGTAGTTGGTTTGTTGCTTTGGTTTTGTTTTTTTTTTCCCATTTATGGTGGTTAAATACATTTTAAGAATAAAAGATGACACAGATTATGACACTAAGACTAAAATTAAAGGTTGAAAGGTTGTTGTGGACCTGCAGCTCATCACCTGGGTGCTCAGATTAGACCAAGGGCTCAGAAAGAAGAGCTTTAGTAGATGTACTTGTTTAAAATTTTGTAACTGAGCTTTGCTCTTTGCCGTATATGGACTAACCCACTGAAAGCTTTAGGTGAAAACAAACCCATTTCAGTTTGTGTAGCAGGCTTTGCACAGTGTGGCTGGGACACAGGTGTGTGTGTGGCTTTGCTGCTTTGTTTGTAACCTCTGGCAAAGGGCTGGTGTGACTATCTTGGGACAGTCCTTTTTTCAATTACTTTAGGGAAATCCACCAAAGAAAGATGGAAAGAAACTTCCTGGACTCCTCCTGTCACAGAGAATCCACTGACTTTTCCACTTAATTTTCACAGTAAGTGACCCTGAATCCAAAATTTCTGTAAAATTCACTGTACTTAATTAGTGTCTTTAATTTTATTTAAAATTACATGAAGAAATTAAAAGTGATCTTTTTTTGTTTTGTTGCAGTGCAGTGCATCATTTTAGGACCAGGCATTTTCACAATTTTTTTTCACAGAGTGCTGAGTGCTTTGTTTTATTTTTAGTGTAATGATAAGTCAAAGTAAGGCTTACAAAATCACAGGTCCAGATATCTGAAATACAATCATCCATCAAAAGCCCTCAGTGGGACAATTACAGCCCCCACATCCTCCCACAGCAAACCACGATTGTAGGAGAAGAACTTTTGGGGGCTGCAGCTGATATTAGACAACGTGAGGTACTCTTGCTTCAGCCTTCATGAAATCACCTGCTGTGAGTCTTAGTGATGACATTAATGTTTTCTCCATTAATACCAGCTTTACGTATTCTGCAGTTTATTTCAGCATCTGTGGTGATGAGATCTGTTTAAATTAGGTGTGAATCTCTTATGTGGGTTTCACGTTCTTTACAGAGCAAATACAGCTTTAAATACTCCTTCAATATAAAGTACAAATCCAATACTTCCTCTTCACCATTGAGTGCCCCCAGCATTGCTTTTTCTACCTCAAGTGTGTTTTCATTGCTTCCCAATATCCTCTTTGCTTCTTGGAAGCCAAAAAAGGCCTCAGTGTCTTCATTCCTTCCTAATGGTTTTCAGTGTTCTTCCTTCCTCTATTTTAACTCCCTCTAGAAACCCATCTTCAGATGATACACATTTTATTGTCATTTAGATGAATGTAGAGGAACGGTAAATGAGGTCTAAGGTGTTACTCTGGTTTAAACAAAGAGTGCTGTGATTTGCTAATGCTCTGCACAGACTGCAGAGCCCTGAGGTGCCGGAAAAGATCCTCAGCAGTGAGTGATCAAGTCCAAAATCTTGCTGTGCCATATGCAGACCAGTCAGACCGGTGGTGCTTCTGTGTCTTTCCCTCACAGGAAATGTTTCAGGGGGAGCCTGAGCTACCAGTCAGATTTTTTTTTTTTTTGTTGGTTTAGAAATTCATTTGCAAAGGTGTATATAAGAGGATAACAATTACTTGTTGGGGACAATAATATTACTAATAGTAATAATGACAGAATCCATCAGTGAGAAAACGCATGTGTTTATTCCTCTGTGTCTTCAAGTGCATCAGATGAAAATTTGAGCTATAGATGTATCACATGGAAAACCATATGGCAACATGTGTGCTTGGAAAGGCATTTGACTTGACTAAATAAATTTCTCAGCAAGCTTGTCCTTGCTGACTGCAGGGTTTTGGGGATTATAAGACGAATATGGACAAGGCTGTCATGTCCTTCAGCATTTTCAGCATGATGTAAGTATGAGCACAGGTGGGCAATGAGACATTCTGTGCTTCATTTCCCACCAGGTGTCATTTATCCTTTCACTCCCACGACTGGAAATAAATATCAGTGACGATGGAGCACCCTCCTCTATGGTCCACTGTCAAATGGAGGCACAGCAGCATCTGAGAATCTGACTCTTTTTCTTTCTGTAAGGGATGCTTTGGCACTTTTTTCCTAGCCAAAAAGTATGTCTAAATCTTGCTTGCTGTCATGGATTATTCCTCAGAGCTGCACTGCCACATCTCTGATGATTTGGACAATGTTTTTTGCTATTGTCGTTTTGGAAAAACTAAGGGACAGAGAATAAGAGAATAACATGTTATCCTCTTGTGAAAGTGGATGCACGATTGGAGAAATCTGCAGAGAGTAGTGACAGATAGCAAATGGTGCAGAGTAATATTGTCTGCCTTTTTTTTGCTTGTTTTAAGGAGAGTGTGGATGCTGGTTTAGGTAATTTCTTTTAGTATAAAGAACGGCTTGTAGTAGAATCACTCAGATTTTGTGAGTTCTGAGTCCAAATTTTCATTTATAAAGCACAACTGTATAAAATAACAGGGAGACTAATTCAACCTCTACAGCACAGATAATTTCCATCTTGTGCTATGCAGCATAAAGCAAAGTCCCAGTTTGCTTGTGACTCAGGTGCAAAGTCTCCAAACTGACTTTTGAGTGTCCTTCAGTTTGGCTGCAAGAAGCTGAATTTTTATTTTCTTAAACTATCATCCTCTCATTTTCCTAAAGGAAGCTTGTAACATGGTTCTGGGAAGTAAGAGCAAAGATGTTCCCACCTGAAAAGCTCATTCTCCAAGCTTGGTATTACCCAATACTACTTAGCTCTTGTCTGGTGAGGTTCAGTGGGTGGAGGAAGGGAATAGGTCTTATTTTGAGATTTTAAAAGGAGCTGAATTTTGTATTAGCTTCACAGTTTATTTGTTTTTGTTCCTGTCCAATAGAAAGCTGCTTCTCCATGGGAGCCTGAAGAGAGCTCAAAGATGAAAGGAAGTGGAATGTGTCTGAAAGAGCGGCCAAATTTTGATGGCTTTTTCTTGCTGATGGTACGAGCAGTTAAATCTTTTAAAAAGGGGGTGTTGCTTTCTTCTTATCTCTATCAGTTGCACGACTTTTTTCCATCCTTTGTAGGTGTATCATACTTGATCATCTGCCAAAACCTTTGTTTAATTAACCTTTTCTAAGAACAAGTCATTCTTCTATGAAGTTTTGAACAATCATGTGCAGCTTTGGGTTTTCCCTGGTACTTTCAGGTTGGTTTTGATCATTACTGTAGCACATTGGATTAGATTGCCTTTATGAGCTGCTTAGTGACATGAAGGGGATGAGGCAGAGTTGGATTTATGCTTCATTATCTATACAAACATTTAGCTTTTCTCTGTGTTTTGCAGTTGTCTGTTTGTGACTTGACTTGAATAAGAAAGCAATGTAGCTGTAAAGAGATGTTTATTATTATTTCTCACTAAATGGACTGATAACCCAAATCATCCACACAGTGGTTACTCTTGATGTAATCAGGAGTCCTTGTGATGTGAAGCATTGGTACCTGTATCTCCTGGAGTTGTCACTGGAATGCTACTGCATAAACAATCTTGGCAAACTGTCTTGGATAGGGAACCAATAGAGGACACCTAAACACCTGTGCTACTGATTATGTTTATTGGCTGGAGTAGCTCAGGCAATGCTCTGATCAACTAATTGAAGCTTAAAGTTATTGGCAGGAGTTCACAGGCAGCTCTTTTTCTACTTCTTGCCTTTCCTTCTCATCTTTGTTGTAATTTTTTCCCCCCTCTTGTTTTGTTTTCCAGAAATGTATTTTCTTTTGCGTGTTGCAGCTATCACTTCTTGGTAGGAGTTTTTCCTGCTTTGACTCCATTGACAGCAAAGCA
The DNA here is from genome assembly GCF_001604755.1 of Lepidothrix coronata. NCBI lineage: Eukaryota > Metazoa > Chordata > Aves > Passeriformes > Pipridae > Lepidothrix > Lepidothrix coronata. Next base: position 1,832,171 of record NW_016690258.1, read on the forward strand.
AAACAACTGAACGTGTCTTTTGTTAAAACTTTAAAACTTTGTTTGTAGAGATGATAAGTTCTGGTGGTTAACACACAGCACTGGGTAGGAGTTCACCTCAGTACAGTGGCCAATTATCACTTCTTTTCAGAAGCTCACTCTGCCTTGCTTTATATCACCACCTACAATTTCAAAAACTGCTTCCTGACATACAGTGTACAGAACACTCTTCTCAGAGGAGAAAGAACTAAACAGTTTCAACAGTGCTGGAAAACAGGTTTGAATTTTTAAACAGAAAATATGTTACATATGCTTTAGTTTGTTTCCTTTTTTTCAGCATCAGAAAGTGTTTATAATTTAGTTTTGTCAGAAAGCTGCTTGTTGTTTATTTTTCACATTTCTAATTCTTCAGAGCAGACTCAAGGGACAAGACCATTCTCTCCTTTTTTGTGATCAATTGTTCAAATTTTCTTTTTCAGTCATAGTCCTTTTTTTCCCCCCAGAAATAATTTTTACTTCTAGACCATCAAAACTCTTCTATCAGATCTGTCTGCTAACATTCAGACTGGTTAATCTGAGACCTACCCAAAGTCCACTAGTTGTTTTTATCAGCAGCCTTTTTTTGCCAAGTGATCCCTATTTTCCTTTTAATAGGAAGGTGTGAAAAGTTATTTACCCCTGAGCTACCTGGCTGATTTTCATCCTCTTCACTTTATATCAAGGGAGTTATTTTGCTGTTGTAGTACTGACTTTTAGCTGTGTATGTGATTTATTTCAGGCTATGCTGTCCCTTCATATGCTTATAACTCTCATCTATGGTGCCCAAGCCTTAATTAGTCTCATTGCTTCCCTTCCTTTGGACGTTTGAAGTATGTCATGATTTATCGTATTTTGCTTCATATTGTTTATGAGGAATAATTTAATGTCTTGTTTATATTTTAAGCATTCTTCAACTTGCTTTTCACACAAGTGGATTTTAATAGTTCCCTCTGTTTCATATTATCAACTGTAATTCTTAATTACTGAAATGTCTCCTCAGAATCTAACCCATCACACAATTACACTTTATATCTCTTTTTAGTTTTGTAGTGGATTCAGAAAGTATATGAGCAGTGGTTCAGGTTTTCATTACTTTACTCTTATGGTAGTAACAATTTGTCTCTATCAGGAGTCATCACTGTCAAGTGGCTGCACAGTTAAAAACAGAATTAATTTCTGTTCACTTAATTATGTGTGCCAGAGTATTCGTGCACAGTCTGAAGAGTTTATATACAGCAAAGTCTGTAACTGGTAGTAACTCTTCAGCTTTATGGTAGATTAATTTTGGTTATTTCACTGTCTTTGCCAAAGATAAACTATATATTTCACTAGTATTGGAGAGAAGGTTTATTATCTTCAGTGCTGTAGCTGTGATCAGTAGTGGTCATTTAAATTCTAGATGCCAAAGGGATCTTAATTGGACCCCATGTAATAAGGTCAAGTTGACTGTCAGAGCTGTGTAACCAAGGGAATTATTCTCTCCAACACTTTGTCTTTCATTACAGTTGTGTGATTCCAAGTGGCAGAGATGAGTAGGCACACAGAATATCTGTGACAGAGTTTTTAGGCTGCTTCTGAAGCCTTGCACACTGAAGATCTAGAAATGTTACTAAATTAATTAATAAAAAGAATTTCCTAGAGTATTAATGATAACAAAATGACATTCTCATTCTTTAATGTTTTTATGCAAGGCAGTTACACAGAGTGAATGAGAATATGTAATGGGAAGATTTAATTGATTAAAACCTCTGTGCAGTAAGCAGGAATTTCAGTTTGAGCTCCATGACATTAAATACTGAACTTCTGATTGCTGTTCAACAAAATCAATGCAGCACAGAAGTCTGCAGCTAATCTTGTGCCTGCAGCAATAATGCAGTTTGACAATAAAAATCAATGCCCAGTCTCAAAACTGAGCATTTAATAGTATTCATGGTTCATGTCTTTTATTGATTCTTATGGTCCTTGAGGCCATCTGTTAAATTCCTCCCCCTCTCTGGATCTGGGGAGGTCAGTGACTTACAGAAAGAGGTTATTTTTTGCTTTTTTTGTATCATGATTGGGTTACTGCCACTAAAAGCCATAACTCTTGCCCGTGGAATTGTTGCTCAAGGCATTAACCCATACACATCTCTAGAAGAAATACCATCACCCAGGTAGTGAATAGGCAGGACTGTTCCCTTCACAAAACAAAGCACAGTTTTCATGGTTTGTTGTTTAAAAGTCAGTCTCCTAACAGTAGCAAAGACAACTTTGTTTGTTTTTTAGGGTTTTTTTTTGAAGTCTGTAATAGACTCTGTTTTAAACCCAATTTTAATATAACTAATTTAATGCAGTCAATTTTTATATACCTTATAGAAATATCAGGACTGGAGGTTAGTTACAGATAGATTCTGTGTCATCCTAGAGTAAGCTATCCAACAGCAATGTATGACATAAGTGAAAATTTAATTCATTGTTTAGCAATCAGACATTTTACAATTTTCCTAGAAAGAAATTGCATCTTATCTTCATTCATCAGTGAAGAGTTAAGAGCTGTGTGCCCTGAGCTTTCGTTTCAGTAGCAGTTCTTTTTTTTCCCCAAAACAACTCCATGCATATTTATGAATGTTTTATAGAATATAATGACAACTCAGTTCTTAATATTTCTCAGTGAGTCTCAGAATTTTTACTATTAACCTGTTTATTTTTTTTGCATGTATGTAGTATGTCTTGTCCTGTACTGCATTATCTTTGTGGAGTATTTTGTGTACAATGGAAAATAAGGCACTTAAAATGTGGATGAGTACTTGAAGTCAGGTCTCAAACATTACTGGGAATTGAGCCTGGTGTCTTGACTTGCAGCACTCTAACCATTAACATTTCTTCTTGAATGGGGAACTACCAAACCCAAACTGAAATAACCAATCACTTGCAAACCTAGAACACAGTCCAGTTTCAAGTTGCCTCAGAAATCTTATACTCATCTGGCAAGTTGCAGAGCATGCTCCAAAAAAATGGGGGAGAAGTTTCTATGTCCATACATGGTAAAGAATTTATAAGAATTGTTTTGGAATTACTGCTGAATCACTCTTAAAATACTCAGGAGAGACTTCTGAAAAATGTGATGTGAAGCAAATTAGCTGCAAATATCTGTCCTGCCACCAGAAGTATGTCTTTTTTAAAGTCAATTAATGCATGTAATTTTCCCACTATAAATTTTGCAGAGCTGCTGTGATTTTTATAGTGAGAGAGAAATGTAGAGTTGCAGTGTTAACCTAGACATTTATCTATGGTTTATTTAATTGTAGAAACTGCAAATGCAATGTCTGGTAGTGTGACAGTGTGCATGGGTTCCAGAATCACAGAATGGGTCATGGTGGAAGGAACCACAGTGGCTCATCTGGTCCCACCCCCTGTTCAACCAGGGCCATCCCGGAGCACGTGGCACAGGATTGTGTCCAGATGGTTCTAGAATATCTCCAGTGAGGGGAAATTCCACAGCACCTCTGGGCAATCTGTTCCAGTGCTCAGTCACTGCACAGGAAAGATGTTCTTCCTCATGTTCTGGTGGAACTTTCTGTGCATGTTTGTGCCCTTTCCCTCTTGTCCTGTTGCTCAGCACCACAGAGCAGAGCCTGGCTCCATCCTCTGACATCTCCCTGCAGGTGCCTGTGTACATTGGTGAGGTCCCTTCTGTCATCTCTTCTTGAGGCTGAACAGGTCCAACTCCCTCAGCTTTTCCTCATAAGAGAGATGCTCCAGTCCCTTAATCACGGGATCACATCCTTTTGCTGCTTTTGTTTTAACGTACTCTTAGGTAATGACAGCAGAGTTATGGCTGATAAAAGTATACACATACCCCCTAACACCAACACAGCTTATTTTGTGCAGTTACAGAAGGCAAAAGAATTAACTTCCTGATGATGTGACTTATTTTGGTTGTTCCAGTGATGAGAGAAGCAGGACAAAATTTTGAAAATGAGGCTTGTGTGTTTATTTTATTAGGCCAGCTCGTTTCTCTTTGTTAATCAAAGGGAGTGTAATACCTCTGCCTTAAATTCCTGCCTTGCTTATTCACAGATCAACCTAAACAACAAAGGAAGGCTCTGTATCTTTGGCATTATTCTGTGTAGTCTGTTCCAGCAGAGCCTGTGACACATCCAGGAGCTTACAATGATGTAGCTGTGGCAAGTGGTACCTAATTCACTCTTCATCTCTTAATCTAATCAACTGGGACACAGTAATTCCCAAAACATAACTGGATTATCAGCACAGTCAAGCTTCTATCCAGTCACAGTTTAATATGAACCACCTTATGAGGCCGTGGTAGAGGCACTTAATTGATAGAGACACTTAAAACACTCTTAATTATGCAATGTGATTAATCAGAACATGTTTGAAATCACACTGAGATTTATCATGTGCAAATATCATTCTCTTTTCCCAGCCTTAAGGTACAGCTGTTTGCTTCTTTGAAGGAGATTTTTGTTCCTCACAGTGTTTATAAGTAAGAGCTGCTTTTCACTGAGGGATGGGTATGAGTCCTTTTTTCCTCAGTTTGGTTTTTGTGTGGGGAGTTGGTTTGGTTTTGTTTGGGTTTTGTGGTTTTGGTTTTTTACATTATGGAGGTCATATAGAGAAAACCTATGAAGGCAAAGCACTACTGGATAGTTTGTAGCCTGGATAAACCTCTGAATTTCATAGCCTCTCATGTTCCAACAAATTCTATCACTTAGCTGTTTCTTGGTTTGTTTTTTTTAAACTCTGTTAAATTAAATGTTGAAGGATTCCTATTGTTGCCATCCACTGGCTTCTGTTTAGGAAGTAATTATAAATTTTAGAATTTTCAGCTGCTCCCTGGTAGCAGCATTATAATACAAAAGTGGCTTTTGAAGAAAAGAACCACCTCTCAGATCCTAGGGCTGCTACACCTTCATCTGGGATTCTTCCAGCTAGGAGTGAGAGGTCATTCAAGAGCAAAGTGAGTTTGTTACCTACTAACACTTTCATTCTGCTGGCTTGGCTATCATATAATATGTCAAGTTCAGACAGGAGTTACCTCATCTTTAAGCATTTGCCCCAGAACAGTACTTTTAAATACTGTCCTGCAGAGCTGAACTTCAGTAGAGGTCAGTTGGTTTAGTTGCAATAGCACAGGTACTCAGAACACAATGCACTTGTTCCTGTGTAAGAAAAATGTAATCCAGTAACCTTGTGATAGTCAGAATTGGTAGTTCAGTTTTACTAAAGACATTTGAAGCTTCTGTAGGTACTGAAAAATCAGCTTAATAACTGTGTAACTCGAATAATTATGATACCTGCTGATTTAATGCTGTTAATGAAAGAGCTTCCTGAAACTTTTCCAGGAGTTACATCCAAGTACTGCATCCCTTCAGCTCTTAAGGTTTTCTCTATCCATAACACTTAGCTCTTACAGAATAATGGATATTTTTGGCTTTGTCAGTGTATCAAGTGACATTAAAACAAACTTGGAGACTTTTTGGTGAAGATTTCAAGTAGCAGTAGCCTAATTATGCTCTCAACAAAGTCAACACAGTATGTCACTAGATTAGAATCAGTTTAATGCTTTTAAAATTGGAGTCCAGAACTGTACTAGGGTGGATGTGATTATTAGGGTGATTGGACAAAGTTGGAGACAGTACATGGGGCTGCAGTTTTTATTTTTTAAGAACTTAGTGTCTTTGTTAATTATATAAGTTACTAGAACATTCTCCAGTCCATTTATATTACAGCTTCTGGGTACTCTAGCTTAAAAACCTCTAAGCAAATGCTAATTTTCAACTCCCATTTTACAAGTGTAGTTTTAACTGTGAACTGATTTCTTTGCTAAATAGTGAGTCTTCATTAACTTGGATTTACTGCAAGTGATGATGAGAGTCAGATCCTTGCAGAGTGCCTGATGTCTGAAACATTTGTGGAAGGCTTGTTTTTCCAGGCATGGCCAAGTTTGTGTCTGTACCAGCAACATCATTGGTATCAATACCTGCTCAGAAGCCTACATGAAATGCTTGGCTCATGCAAGGGCTAAAATAACTTCTCTTCCATTGTGACCAGTGATAGGAGATGTTCCTGTGGCTCCCAGGGCTGAGAAAGCCTCAGGGAAGGGTCCACCTGTTCTGACAATTGAGTGTAAAAAAAACAAATCCTGGTTGATTCCACCCCTGAAATCTGTGGTGACTCACAAAAATGCCACGTACATGGAACAGGTCTGAGGGTACTGATGACTGTCTCTTTGGTCAGCCCAGCTGTGTGAACAGATCTTGGATAGAACAGTCAGCCTGCCTGGTTTGCTGTACGAGGGAAACCTCTGTTCCTGAGCAGCAGTGCACACCTTAATGTCACTTGGTTGTGACAGTAGCTACTGATGCCCCGTTGTTAATGAAGACACATCACTATTAACAGAGATGTGACTGAAGTGCAGGAAGAAGGGCCAGAAAACTACTGCCTGCATGCAAAAAATGCTTTGTGAAAATAGAGGCAGAAAGCCAGTCAGATAAAAATCAGCATTTCCTGGACACTGATTGTTCTGTTACAGTTGTCTGTCTTTTGCCACGCATTATTATTAAGTGCTTAATAATCAGTATTAAATCTAATTTTGGGATAACTTCTGAGAAATTAGTTTACAGCATTAGCAGCTGGAAGAATGTACTGCCTGTTAATTATTTATATTATCTGTCTCTTGGGATAACAGCTGGCAAGCAAAAGAGTCTAGAATTAAAGTGAGTACCCAGATAAATGCTACATTTATGTCAGTGTAGGAGTATACTGTGTAATCTCTTAAAGCCAATGCCTTCAGAAGGTGATGTAAGGACTCATTTGGAGTACATCCTGTATTGATGTGTTTTAAGTAAATGGGAGGTACTTTTCTCTGTGCAGGCGTACACAGGATATGTAATACTTAGAGTTTTGTAGTGTGACAGAAAAGAGCTAAAGAGTCACTGCATGGGTAGTTATTCTAAAAATCAGTGAGAGAGACAGCTTTCATTTCTGAAACGTGACCATCCTGGCTGATTTTTGAGGAGAATATCAAGATACTTTTTGTGAAATCTTGTTGGGGTTCTGACATGTGCAGGTTTGCTCCCCATTTTTCAACAGTGTATGAGCACAGATCACTAAGCCCCAACACCCTCATTCCAGGTAGTGGGAGTGGGACTTGGTGCCAGAACTGCTTTTATTTCTGGACAAGCTGTGAATGCTGTTTTGCTGAGAAGGCAAACTAGTAAAATAAACCCATGTATTTTGTCCTTTCAGAGTCTGAGCCTTTTCAATCTGATTCCCAGGGTGGCAGGTTTCAGTCTGCTCCCCAATTTATTCACGCAATTTCTTCAGGATGGATCTTCCCATGGGAGTATTGTGAGGAGTTCTACATGTGCTCACTCTTTGCTTGGGGATGCAGCTTTAGCAGGTCCTGTGAGGTCTTGATCCATAATGAGTCATTTGACCCCTCTCATATTTTGTCTTGGAGAAGGGAAGTATCACACAGACATCCTTTTAAGGAGCCAGCATGATCCGTTGGTGACAAAAAGGAAGACAGCAGACAAGCTGTGGCTCTTAAAACCTCTATGTGATTTTTATTTTTTTAAGAAGAGGACATTTACTCTCAGGATCTCTGAATTATTTCAATCTGTAAACACAACTTTCAGGTTCAAGTAGTTAGATGTGCTTTTTCCTCTTCTCTCCTGCCAAGTTGTAGTGCTTGAACAGTGGAAATACTGTGTTTTCCCCAGAGGCAAATACAATCTTGTGATGGGCAAAGTATCTGGGAAACATTGGGATGAAAATGAAGTTTAGGAATTGCATGGCATAGTTTACAAATAAAATTCCCCAGATGTTTCTTATTCTTACAAAGGAATTGTTTGCTCCTTTCCCTCCCAGCCCCATGATTCCTTTACTTTTGGAGTTGGTTCTGTAGGTATGTACTGTATTGTAATGCTTATTGAGAATATGCAACTGAAGTTACACTATTCAGACTGGAATTACTAGGGAAAAGCAGTGATAATAATATAATGATCCGATTGACTGCAGTGCTGTTTGTAGCATCTGGCTGTCAGATTTCTATTTGCTTGTCTCATATGAGCATTCTGACAATTAATCAATATTGAAATGATGCTCTGGATGTGTGAAGCATTGAATAGAGTAAGTGCCAACACGACCATATGCCTTTTGGCAGAACTGGATGGACTCAAAGAAAGAATGTTTGGCTTTTTAAGTTGTACAGATTTTCACTGGGTGTTAATTTTTTTCTCAAAAAGTTAGAAACTAATAATGAAGTAATATTTTTGAGGGCTATGAGCAAGACCCTTTTTGCTATTGTTGGTACAAACATTCAGAAAAAGCACCAACGTTGCATGTTCAGGCCATTTATTTTTATCTATGTTGACAATATACTCACAAATTTTCTGCAGCTTGCAATAAAATACTGGCTAATGTGCACTCCTTATTGACTTGGAAATCCTCTTGGGCACTCCCAAGGGAAGTCTTGCTCTTCCATCTACTATTCGTCTTACAAATTGCATTGGAATAAGAAGACTGAAATTTCCTATTTATTCACAAACCAGCCAAAAAAGGGCAGTAACAGCAGAAACTGTCCCAAAATTGCCCAAGTGGTTCTGGTGCTGTCAGCATAATTCAGTCTGTAGCAGTCCAGCACTGCCAGTTTTTGCACATTGCTAGTCAAATTTACTTTAGCACTAGTTGTAGAGGAGAGTTGTGTGGAACTTCCCCACCCCCCACCAGTGTTTTGGGGTGAGTTAAAAAAAAAAAAAAAAGGGCAATTCTTGGCCCTGTTCTGCCTTGGCAATCCCACCCAGTTTTCCCTTTAATGTTTTCCACATATGGTTGTGAAATCCAGTGTCTGACTTCTTTTCTAAATATAGAATCGTAATTCTTTTTAAAATTATTGATGCAACAAGTCTTATTTGTTTTTAAGACCTTTCCTTCTCCTTCTGCAATATAGTGAAGTATTGAGTGTTCTTGTGTTGTCCATTCCCCACAGTCACTTTTGAAAACGTTTCATTCTTTGTTTTACTGCACATTGAGAAGTATCTCCAGTTTTGAAGCAAAAAGCACAGTAGCAAAGACCACATTCCTTTGGCACTGGAAGAGTAGCCAGGCATGAGTAGCCCCAATATTAGCCCAGAGCTTGTTTTTTACACAGCTGTGCTTGGTTCTTTGGTAGTAGTGGTAGAACAAAAGCAGTGGCAGTAGTAGTTGTAGTAGCAAAGCAGAGATTTACTGGTTTCTTAGCTGAATTTTGAGCATTTATCTCTTACACTGCACTACCCAGCTGCGATTTCTTCGTGTGCTCCTGCACTATTGAAGTAGTCAAATGGAATTACCTTTAAATGAATGACTTAATTCTCTTTTGTGGTGCAAGATTCTGTCTCAGAAGTGAAAAGGGACTGAATGTAAGTCTAGATTGTGCAAAAGCAAGTAAAGTGAATGAGTTTTATTTCCCCTGCTCCCCACAAATATTCATGTGCTTTTTATCTACACACAAAGCAGGAAACAGCCTGTGATTTTAGTAATATGCTTAGAACAAAATCTGAGGTTTTGAACAGCTGTCACCACTTTGGCAGTGCTTTCCATTGTCAAATTTACAATGACTTATTACAGAAGTATTCAGAAGCAATTCCACCAGCACAGATTTCAGTTTTAGTGGCCTGTAACACCCCAAACCACTTCACTTCTTTTGGTAAAGAAAAAATATACGGTGTCATATTAGGGAAGAAATGGGAAAATGGTACTTGAAAGCAAACAGTTCTACCCATAAAGAGAAGTAATTATACAACTGGCAGTCACAACTGGTGATGGTCTTTTAAAAGCAGACAGTTCTTCTTGGGTAGTGGAGGTGAGGGGTGGGTGATACAAAAATATGAAGTTATTTTAAAATTGCCTGATATTTTTTTTTAAGTTGGACTCAACAGGTTCCATCTTGCTTATGTAAGTGTTGTTTTGAATAAAAGCATGTTTGGAAAAAATCAACATGCAAGGAAAGGAGCAGTTTTAAACAAGATTAGTGAAAAATCCGGAATTACATGAAGAAAAGGATTGTTTGCTTTATGTCATTACAGATTGCCAGAGTACCTCAAGTTTTGGGCCTATACTGTTGCAGAATATGTATTCTGTACCTGAATAATGGAATTAATTACAGTCACGATAAGAAGATCTCTGTTTTCTTTCTTGATAATCGCATGCAATTAGTGACATAAAGACATGGAAAACTGCCAGAATTGTAGTAACAAAATAAACCTAATTTCTTACATAATTTCCTGACTAGCACTTTCCCAGGCCACAGTAACCCTGTATATAGATCTGAAAACATTATCAACAGTTTTACAGAACAAAGCCCACTACGATTTTAGTATCTGAGAAAGGATGAAGTGATTGAAGTCAAAGTCTGAGGATACAGTGTCAGTGCAATGGTCAGAAGGGACATGTGTTCTAGATGTTTCTATAGGAATGTTACAGTGTTCTCTGTGTGTCTGACTGAAAGGATTTCAAATTTTGCTACTAACTCTTTGCCATTAGCAATTTCTGGCTCTTTCTATTGGACTTTTAGTGAGACTGATAACATAAAATAGTGAGCTTTGCATGCAGATGGAAAGGAACTTGTTTTGTAACAGATTGAGTTTTAGGAGTAGGGTGTGGGCAGAAGAAGATATGCATTGCTGGTTTAGTCTCAGACATGTGGTCAGATCCTTTTGTTTGAACCTCCCCACATTCTTCAGGATGTGAGTGGGAGTATTCTCCCATACATGAAAACCTGAAACAACTCCTGTGACTTCTCTTTCAGTGAGACTCTGATATTACTGGTTTCTAAGAAAAGAATTTTAAGTTTATGTTTAGGTAGGACAGACATGGAGGTCTAAAAACACATGGTGAAGTACACAGGGCTTCTGAAATCTTCTGATGAAAGAACTGTGGTGTGAACCACGGCCTGCAAGCTGCAGAAAGGTTAAGGCTCCAGATTGGTAGGAGTTGTGTGCTGTGCCTTTAGCTTTCTAATGGAATGCTTGTGAAGTCAGGAAAATGAAACTTCTTCCATTTAATGGTGTTCCTCTTTAATGGGAGCAGTGGTCATAGATGCAAGAGAGAATACAAGAGCCAGGGTATGGCTTTCCTTGCCAGGCATGTGCATTGCTCTGTGTGGACACCAGCATTTGTGAGAGGGATACCCAGCTCCTTGGATCTGAGCAGTTCTGTCAGCTGCTCATTCCGTTTCTCCCCTTTGGAAAGGACAATAATCTTTGTCAAGAATTTTGAACTCCTATAAACCTGGGAAGGCCCACCTTTTTTACTATTATTATTGTTTTGTGGGGTTTTTTTGTTTTTGTTTTTTTTTTTTTATTTGAGTTACTTCTGTTCTCTTATGGGCTGTAGAGTTTACTGTGTTTGTTTCCAACCTCTGTTCTATGGGGCAAGAAGTCACACCATGACTCTTGATGCAGGGATGCAGATTTTCTGGTGCAATGTAATATCTGGTAGGAAATAGAACTCTTTCCACAGCATAAATTCTTAGGAACATGGAAAGTATAGTGAATATAGAAATACGAGCATCAAGGTGCCCATTCAGCCCTCATGCAATTATGAGGGAAGGAAATAGAGCCCACTGAATGTGTCTTGAGTGCCTTCTTATTCATGTTAAAGCTCTACCTTTACTATTTATGTGTAAATTGCCTAATAATTTATGCCCAGGTGTCTTCACAGCACTACCAGCAATCTTTTCACCAGGATTTAGGCAAGGTCAGGAATGCATTAATGGATGACAACATCTTCTATTGTAATAGGCAAATTTTTACCCTCTGCAACTAAAACACGAGCCTTCAGAGGGAGAGAGGAAGCAAAAGTGAATAGTCCAGTTGAGGTAACAGTTTGCTGCTCTTATCTTTGGGGGCTTTATTCCAATTGTGAATTTAGGCTAATATACCTGTTGCTTAAAAAAAACCCCCTCAATCACCTCCTCAACCAAATTTCAGTAATGAGAGTGGATGTATTAATTTCTCTTTCTTTCAAGTTCAGACAAACTGTTGACACATCACGGTTCAGTTGTAATACAGTTACAACTTGGCTGAACAAAGGGAAATATTTTTTTTCTACTTGAACGCTTAGCACACAAACTTAGAATGATTGGCAAAGCTGGAAAAAAAAAAAAAGGTCTTTTAGAGCAGCTTGTTCAGTAAAGAAGCAAGAGTTTTACTTTACATTTCCTTAACGGACAAGGTTGGGGAAATCCCTTCCTATTGTTAGCATGACATGAGATCTTGTGTTTGAAGACTTGCAGAAAGATCTCTCATGTGATGACTAATCTCACTTGTCTTTTCTGTTTTTCTGTCACCGTAACTGTGATGTTTGAGGACAGCTGGTGTCCTTAGAGCTGAAGACATCCTATGTTTGTTTGTTCCATATAAGTCTACAGACTGAGCCAGCAAGGATGGCAGTGAAGCTAAACTTGGAGCAGAGTCTTATTCCTGATGAACTGAGAACAGCTGGACTTTCAAGGTGAGTTGTCTTATGACCTTGGGCCTCCTTGAGCATGAAGAGAATAGCTGTGCTTTTATCTGAAGAGAAAGATATGCAATAAAATGTTTTTGATTGAAATGGAGGCAATGAAGCTCAGTAGCTTGACTATATGGACATCTGGATTAGAGGCAGAGATAATTTTGGCTCTCAATATTATTTCTCTATATTGAGAAGTTATTTTTAGGTAAGGTAAAGGTAAACAGGCCTTTTGGGAGCTCTCCTTTACCCTTATTTTTAATTGAGAGAACTCTGCTGTGCACAGTGTAAGTTCTGCTTCCCATATTGCTAGTGAGTTTTTTTTTTCTAATATTTCAGGGTTTTGTACTGAAAGTGAAGTTTAACTGTTGAAGGATAACATGGGATTTTCTGAAACTGAATAGGTAAACATATGCTGGGACTGTCTTTTTTAAGAGATCCCTTGTTTGGCACTAAGGAATAAGAGGAATCCAAAAAATGTTTTCCACTTAGCTGTAGCTGTCATGAATGCTAGAGGTCGTCCCATAAAGCATCTGAAGGTATTTTATTCTGTCAATTTGTCACACTAATCACTGTCTTGCTGAGAGGGGTTATTTCAGTGGAGAATGAAAGTCAGCTCTCAAGTGAGATGGAAGTGAATGACATGAAGACATCCCTGACTGATAATTAACTCTGATAGACAGGTGATCATGCACAATATTATATAATATCATATGAATGTAACTTGAAGGCAGTGTATGGTGACTCACAAAGGCTGTATTCTCAGCCTCTGTAAGGCATTGCATTGAGTGATCCTTCTCCTCCTGGATGCTGAATTACTTAGGGTAGCAAAAGCACTGATTCCGTTTCACGTCAGATATCCTCCTGGTTGTAAAGTAACTCCTGCACGTCACCATCTACTTCAAAAGTAAGTCTCTCAGTGACTCGAAGAAAAGGAAAGAGAAACTGGAATATTTTTCAGGAATATCTTGCATTCAGTGCATTTGCAGAATCCAGATTCCTCTGATGTGTATTTCAGAAGCACTTGCCAGTCGAGTCCTTCCACTGTGCATATTTTACTGTGTTCACTGAGTTATTGTCACTGTTGATTTCAAAAGTCTTAAGGTTATTTCATGCACAAACAAATCACGCTGAGGTCAAAGTAAGTTTAATAACACTTCTTGTTGATTTCTAAAATACAGGATTATTCTCCATGAATACTTGGCAGCTGTGAAGCGTTTTAATGAACAGAGCCTTATTTCTATATGACTATTAAAGCAAATAGTGTTGGTGAACATATGTGTTTGTATAGCTAGCAGACTTTCTGCACCTCTCTTTCAAGTACATTTTTTTTCTCAAGGGATGTAGCCTGGAGCTCATGGAATGATTTTGTAGTGTAAAAATGCCCAGCACTAGTTAGTGAAGGGTTTTCAAGTGCAAGTGCTCACAGCTGCAAAATCTTATTTCTGTAACTTTACTGTGGCTGTTATGTCCAGAAAACATGGCTGGCTGCTCACTAGTAATGCATTAGCACCAAAACTGCAGCAGCAAGTGTTACTGTGAGGTTAATCCTACAGAATGCATAGGAACGAGGTAAAATGTACACCTACTCACCACCATCTTTACAATTCAGGTTTATAGGGTAGGATTTGGGATCTCCTACCTTCCAGAAACAGTGCTGATCATAGTGATAGTTGAAGTTGTCATACCTGACATGAGCAATAAATGAAGGCAGTTAGGTTTTACAAGGTAAAAGAAACAATCCACCAGAGAACTTCTTATCAATGATTACTGCTGACATGAGAAATGTTCCAAGAAGATCGGGAGCTGTTCCATTATATTTTTTCTTATTTTATATATTGATAGGCTTCAAAAGCACACAGCAATTAGATAAATTGCCTATCAGTGCTCAAAGTGAGGGACTGATACGAAGCTCCCTAAGCCAGTTAAGAGACAGGTAAGACAGAGACTTAGATTGTAGCAAAAATGACTGGAATTTCTAGCCTTAAGAAAAGCAAGACAGAAATGATCTTTTGTTGAACATATGCAAATACATACAAAGGAAATGTTTAGTATTTACAACACATAGGACAGTAAAGATGGTGCACAATTGATTATGTACATGTTCAAGGAATGTACAAATTTTGCAAGAATTCTAAGCAAGAGGCTTGCCAGTTTTTGCGACAAAATAATTTAATTTATTACATCCCCCAGATTAACTAACCAGGAGGTGTTTTTTGTAGATTTTTAGAATGTTTATTGAATGTTACAGATTTCTGAATTGAAAAGAGACCAAGAAAAGTGTAGAGCTTATTGGAAGCAGACAGCAAAACACTTGGTTTTGCTCTTCTAATCAATACATGGGATTTCTTAAAATCTGCCTAATATACTGTGAAGTATGCAGTTCAATAACTTAGCAGGCTTTTTGAAAATTTAGCACTATCCAATCCTTAATATTTTACTATCTGACTTGTATATTTGCTACGTTTCTTTGCCTTTCCTTTGAGTTGAACATTGGTTTGTTACATTTTACTTGTATAAAAAGTGTCAGTCTTCCATATACTTAATACATAAAATATTTCAATAAATAAAAGTTGAATTCAAAAGTGAAATTGATAGGGTAATAAAAACTGGTTGATCAAATTACATATAAACAGTGCATTAAAGGCACTGTGAAAATGTGTGAGGCAAAATGAACATTACAAAGTCAAGGGCTACTCTGTAAAGCTGGGACACTGTGTTTTCAAATGTTGCATATCACAGAAAAAACACTGCTCTGCATACTTCAAAAAGCCCCTTTATTCTTTCATCCCAAAGAAAGGATATAAATGAAATCCTTGCTGAACTAATAAGGCAGCCGAGAAAAAAAAAAGCAAGTTTTTGTTTAACCATTTAACATGCACAGGGAGATTAACTCAGTCCACAGGGCCTGGGGAATTAGTCTAAAAATCCCTCTGGGGACACTTTGGTTGGAGGGAAGAAAATCTGGCACAGCAGTAGCTCCTAATGTGTCCTTAGCTGGTGAATGGCCTGTGATTCTCTTCTTTTTCTTCCTGCAGTTCTGCACTGAATTGGAAATGTTACATCCCCAAGCCCAGATATTGCTCTGATCCAAGAGGGGTCCTCAGAGGAGGGAAGAAATCTTAATGAGATTTAGTGCCTAGTCTGGTAAGTCTCCATGTGACTCTCTGCTTTGACCCAAACCTCCTACTTATTTCTGTGAAGGAACAAGCTTTTATATGATCAGGAACAAAGAGACAGATCTCTTCTATGCTTTCTTTTCGGGAAAAAAAACCAAAGAAAATTAAACCCACACTTAATGTAATTTGTCTTGTGCTGGCAAAAGACTTCTGAGCAGAATAGGGAAAATAATAATAAAAGTATTTTGTCCTTGTTAGTTAAATGGCAAAGTGTGGACTTGTAGCAGAGGCAGGGCAGTTGTGTTAAGCATCACACTACAAAGCATGGTGGGGGTGTTGTGATAAGTGAGCTGTGCAGAGCCAGCTCTGTACCCACTCCTCTGCTTTACTAGAATCCACGTGTCCAGCCATGAGACAGAATCCTGATGCAGGCCAGAGGGATGGGAAGAGCAGTGTGTATCCATCTGTTAATGCAGTCCATGCTCTCAGGGCCTGCTGCCTTCACTGCCTCTCCCCCCAGCTGCAGAGGCCCAGAGCAGGGCTGGGTGCACGAGCAGCAGCATTTGGCTGCTCCCTGGGGATGTTGGGGATCTTGGTCTCTCTGCGCTGAAGAAATTGGGCAAGGTGCTGTTGAGGGGGGAAGGTTGCTCAGGCAGCATCAGGGGTTTTAAGTATTTGTTTTGCTCATTTCTAAAATTGGTCCTGACTCCAAAGCTAAAAGCTTTTTAAGCAGCTGTAGAAATCTACAGTCTTTAGCTCACAGCCTAGTCTGTCATTTTGTGTTACATCATGCACTATTCCAGGAGGTATCAGGCAGCAGCAGAGAACTGCCTATGATTTCATAGCACAGTTGATTTTCTAGCTTGATTCCTCATGGGACCTTTAAGGGAATGGAAAGCCACAAATAAAAATGAAGAACTTAAAATATATTACTAACTCTAAACTGCAGTATTTATTTGGATTAATAATATAAAAAATTGCTCACAATCCTTTATACTGGATTGGAATTTGGTTCTGCAATGAGACTTTTTTTAGGACAGATAAGAAGTTAGAACTGATCAGACTTCTTTCAAGGACTCACTGCTGATTCAAAAGATTCCTGCTTTCCAGTGTCACCTTGTTGTTAATTTGGGAAATTTTGTCCTGAGGGAAATTAGCTATAATGTTTTAGCTGAAGAGGATTTCCTCTCTGAGGGAGGTGATACTATGGAAGTTCTCTAATTGTTCCAACGGGTTTTAAATTTTCAGTCTGTATAAAAGGTGTGATTTGAAATCAAAGTCCACTTTTCATCTTGAAATACCTTATTAACAGGATAATTAAATACCCCAAGTTCCCCAGGTGTAAACACAGATTGAAGCTATTGAAACACAAAGATTTTTCATTTTTTAAATTCTGAAGGAACAGTCCCAACTCATTCTAAGGCCTGTATATAAAGCTGTCGGGCCTTTTTGGACTCATTAAACTTTGGGGTAGATCGAAGGAGTTGTCTCTGATGTAGAGGTTCTGCTTACCTCTAATAACATGTTTATCCCATTGTCCCAAGTCAAGGAGTGTATGGGGACTGCTGGAGGAACATCCAGCCTAGTTTAGTTCCAGATGCAGCCTAACTTTGGAAGTCAAGATCTTTGCAGTAGTTAATCTTGCCTTCTTTGGTGTTAAGGAAAGTGAACTATTTTAGAGTATCCTGCCACAAACAGTTGCCTCAAGACAACCAAAAGATATGTTGTGATGAGACGATGCAGGAATGCTCTAAGTAGGCATTGCCTGATGTGGGAATTGGAGAGCAATTGTTTTGACTTCATATTCTCATGAAACTGTTGTGACACTGTGTGCCAGTTCAGTAACTTGGTCCTCCTTTAAGTTATACTCATTCTCAAATTATATTACTAAAAGTAAGCATTTTCTGTTGACTCACTTGGTAAGCATACTCACACGTGGTTTTGAATAAAATTGATTTAACTGATAGGTCAATTTATTTTTTGAGGAGGATTTGGGGGCGCTGGTGGATGAGAGGCTGGATATGAGCTGGCAATGTGTGCTCACAGCCCAGAAAGCCAACTGTGTCCTGGGCTGCATCACCAGCAGCGTGGGCTGCAGGTGAGGGATGGGATTCTCCCCCTCTGCTCCGCTCTGGTGAGATCCCACCTGCTGTGCTGCCTCCAGCTCTGGGACCCCCAGCACAGGAAGGATAAGGAGTCGTTGGAGCAAGTCCAGAGGAGGGACACCAACTTGTTTAGAGGGATAGAGCAGCTCTGCTATGAGGAAAGTCTGGGAGAATTGGGGTTTTCAGCCTGGAAAAGAGAAGGCTTCAGGATGACCTAATTGTGGCCTTCCAGTAACGGAAGGAAACTTGGAAAGATGGAGAGGGACTTTTTACAAGAGCATGGAGTGACAGGACTAAGAGGAAATGGCTTTAAACTGAAAGAGAGAAGGTTTAGATGAGGTATTAGGGAAAATATTCTCTACTGTGAGGGTGGTGATGCAGTGGCACAGGTTGCCCAGAAAAGCTGTGGATGCCCCATCTCTGGAAGTGTCCAAGGCCAGGCTGGATGGGGCTCTGAGCAACCTGGTGGGGTGGAAGGTGTCCCTGCCCGTGGCAAGGGGTTGGAACGAGATGATCTTTAAGGTCCCTTCCAAGCCAGGGCATTCCATGATTCTGTGAAACACTGCTCCTGCTCTGATTTGGACTGGTGCTGTGCCACATTCCGATCAGGACCTGGCCTGCTCTGCCTGTCGTTCGGACACAGCCCGGGGCAGGCCTGGAGCCGCCGCGGGAGCGGGAGCGGCCCCGGCCCGTCCCCTCAGGCCCTGCAGGGGCCGGTGCCGCCACCTGGCGGCTGAGCGGCGTCAGTGCCCGAAGGGGCCGAGGGGCAAAGCTGGTTCCTATAAAAACCCAGCTCAAGTTACAGTTGTTTCTCTTCTTTTTCCACCACCTCCAGGCTTTGCAGCTGCTTCTGTTTCGGCTTTATGAGGTGACAAGCCGAACTGTCCAACAAAACATCAATGAGTTGTCACTTCTGCCCATGGCAGATGCCTGAAAAGGTCAGACGATTGCCTCCAGTTAGCACATTGTTTTCTCGTGTTTCATTGAAGTTACCTACTTTTATCATGAAAACGTTCATAATCAGACGGAGAAGAACATGAGTCCTTCTTACTGGAGTGTTGGTAGATGCTGGAGCGTGTCCAGAGAAGGGCAATGAAGGTGGTGAAGGGTCTGGAGCACAAGACTTATGAGGAGAGGCTGTAAGTAGGCAGCTTATAACTGATCAAAATTATAAAGGAGGCTCAGGACAGACCTTATTCGTCTTTACAACTACCAAAAGGATGTTGTAGCCAGGTGGGTGTTGGTCTCTTCTCCCAAGAAACAAGTGACAGGATGAGAGGAAACAGCCTCAAGTTGTGCCAGGAGAGGTTTAGATGGATATTAGGAAAAATTTTACACTGAAAGGGTTCTCAAGCATTGGATCAGGCTGCACAAGCCAGAACATGCTAGAAGTCTTTTGATTTCTTCTGTCACCATTACTGTCATTAAGAAAACTCCACAGCCTGAGTTAGGGCAATATTTTTAATTGCTTTTTCCATCTGAGAAGTGGAAAACTGCTTAAAGAAAAAAGGAATGGCAATGTTTCCTTCCCTCTAGCTACAATACTCTTCTATGAGACAAAATCTGTCTCTGCAATTACCCAATGCAGATTAATTTCTCCTCTCTGTCCCCATATCCTGATCTTTACAATGGGATAATAACCCCTTTTTATTTTTTTTTGTGGCATTTTTTGTTTGTTTGTTTTTATCATAGGATACCATATATGTCTACATTTAAACATCACTTCCAGATTAGTTAAATAATGTTATTAGGAAAAATGACCAAAGGGGAAAAAAAAAAGGAAACCAAAACAAAAAACCTGGAAAACTTTACTCTGAACATTGAAGGAAAAAAGTAGTGCATGAAACGGCTCAGAGAAGGAGGGGGTTTCATGCAGAAGACAATTGATTGAGAGATGGCTGCTTTGCATGAACTTGAAGAATTTTAGTTGATTATCTAGTTTCTCTTAAGACCATGATTTAAACTGTTGCTGTTCATATTCTGTCACTAAGAAGCTGAATCAAGTAGGGCTCAAATACTTCCTGCCCCCTCCTCTAACAGCTGCTGTTAGACATGAAAAGTTTTAGCTCAACTGTAGCATTGCTAGGAAAAATGTGACCTCTGAGCTGGAAGCGCCGTGCTTTTGAAGGGAATGTTCTGTAACATGGAAAGATACATTCTTTTTATATTTTGCTGCTTAAATGGTAATCTGAAATAGTCTGGAACTGTGCAGATTTACAATGAGCCTGAAGTCTTAAAGTCTTGTCTACTTATAAGGGTTCAAGTCACTATATTACCAAATTTGATCTGTTATGGTTAAATTGCATTGTGCCATTTGAAGGTGTGTTGGCTTTGGGGAATGGGTTTTGTGTTTGGGTGGTGGGTTTTTTGTTTGTTTGGGGGTTTTGTGGGTTTTACGTGGGTTTGTTTGGTTGTTTTTGTGGTTGTGCTGGGTTTTGTGTTTTGGGTTTTTGTTTGTTTGTTTGTTTTCCGGTTTCGTTGTTGGTGGTGTTGTTTTTTTTTTTTTTTCTTCTCCACAGAATGAAGTAAGAACCTTTCTTGGTCCTGCAGGAAGTGTGTTTTACCTCTGTTTCAGCTGCCTTTCTCCTTAGAGCCAGGGAAGGCTGGAGGGTTCACCCTCAAGTTAGAAAGGGACTGATGGAACTCGCGCAGAGATTTTTTTTCAGAAATCTCTGGAAAAACAAATAGCATTTATCAGAAAATACTGTTTACCAGGGTATCTCCTCCCCTAAGCCAGTGTGGAGTTTAGGGGTGGCTTTGGAGGGACACCTGCTTGGCTGGCGCTTAGTTTTGGCACCGGCGGGTGCTTGGAGCTCCTGGACCGTTCCCAATTTGTCCCGAGCGCCGCCGGACCGGCCACTCCCCTCCTGCCTCATCCC
The DNA here is from genome assembly GCF_001604755.1 of Lepidothrix coronata. NCBI lineage: Eukaryota > Metazoa > Chordata > Aves > Passeriformes > Pipridae > Lepidothrix > Lepidothrix coronata. The sequence goes on from NW_016690258.1 coordinate 1,852,790, forward strand.
GTCCCCTCAGCCCCATCGCGGTGCCGGGGCGGTGTCCCCTCAGCCCCGCGGTCCCGTCCCGGTGCCGGGGCGGTGTCCCCGCGGTGCTGGCGGGCCGGGGCGGGGCCCCCGCTCTGACGGGATCCGGCGCGACGGCGGCCGCGCCATTTCCTGCGGCGGGGCCGGGGATGGCGGCGCAGGACGTGCTCGGTCAGACCGCCCGGCTGGCCTCGTCCAGCGCCCTGCTGCAGGTGCGGGGCCGCCTCAACCCTTCTTCTTCTCCTCCTGCTCCTGCTCGGCCGTGCCCCGCAGGTGTTTCCCGTGCGGCTTCTTCCACAGGTGCTGTTCCGGGTGGTCACCTTCGCGCTGAACGCCTTCACGCTGCGCTA
>NW_016690258.1:1853167-1877085 GCF_001604755.1 Lepidothrix coronata
CCATCGCGGTGCCGGGGCGGTGTCCCCTCAGCCCCATCGCGGTGCCGGGGCGGTGTCCCCTCAGCCCCATCGCGGTGCCGGGGCGGTGTCCCCTCAGCCCCATCGCGGTGCCGGGGCGGTGCCCCCTCAGCCCCATCCCGGTGCCAGGGCGGTGCCCCCTCAGCCCCGCGGTCCCGTCCCGGGGCGGTGCCCCCTCAGCCCCATCGCGGTGCCGGGGCGGTGCCCCCTCAGCCCCATCCCGGTGCAGGGGCGGTGTCCCCTCAGCCCCGCGGTCCCGTCCCGGGGCGGTGCCCCCTCAGCCCCATCGCGGTGCCGGGGCGGTGTCCCCTCAGCCCCGCGGTCCCGTCCCGGTGCCGGGGCGGTGTCCCCGCGGTGCTGGCGGGCCGGGGCGGTGCCCCCGCTCTGACGGGATCCGGCGCGACGGCGGCCGCGCCATTTCCTGCGGCGGGGCCGGGGATGGCGGCGCAGGACGTGCTGGGTCAGACCGCCCGGCTGGCCTCGTCCAGCGCCCTGCTGCAGGTGCGGGGCCGCCTCAACCCTTCTCCTCCTGCTCCTGCTCGGCCGTGCCCCGCAGGTGTTTCCCGTGCGGCTTCTTCCACAGGTGCTGTTCCGGGTGGTCACCTTCGCGCTGAACGCCTTCACGCTGCGCTACCTCTCCAGGGAGCTCATCGGCGTGGTCAATGTCAGGTGAGGAGGAGGAGGCTGAAGAGCCCCCGGGCGGGCGGCCCGTGCCCCGCATCCGACCCGCTGGTCCCCGGACATCCTTGAGGCACCCCCAGGAGGGCTTTGGGACGATGCTTGTGGGTGCTGGATCTCGGCTCCGTGGTCTGTATAGTGTTGCTTGTAATGCTCTGCATAACGCTGTTTAATCTACTTTTGGGTTTGATCATTTAATGCTTCCACAGTTCTGTTTTGCTCCGAAACACTGGTAGCACTGGCCTGTTTTCCATGTTTAAACCATCACCTTGCAAAGGAAAAGCCAGACACAACATGCTGTTCCCATAGGATACACCTTGTCTCTGCATTTCTGGTTTGTACCATGTATTCTTGCCATTTGAGTAATCATGTGTAATTACTTTTCCTTTTTTTTTTTTTTTTTTGGAAGAGGTGGTAATTTAGCTCATATCACCATGTTTGCATACCTGTTAAGATTTGTCTGTCTGTCGTGCAGTCCTGTGATGCTACTGCATGAAGGATTTTAGTAGTATGTAAAGAAATAGTTTTCTCTTTTTTTTTTTTTCTCCTTCTCACCCCCTTTAGGCTGACTCTGCTGTACTCCACAGTTGTCTTCCTCGCCAGGGAAGCATTTCGCAGAGCTTGTTTGAGTGGAAGTACAAAGAGAAACTGGACCAAAACAATTAATCTCTTGTGGCTGACGTAAGATACCTCTAAAAGTTTAATTCTTTAGAATTTATTTCTAATTCTTGTCTGAGAGCTCACAGAATGAGAGGAAGTGTTCATTTACTGAGGTAATTATTTTAGCACTGAGCATTTAGAAGCCATAGTCATGTTTCAGGACTGATGCAGGAAGCTGGTCAAGACTGTTGTTTTAGCATTTATGGACTAGATTTCTTTTTTGGAGCAGGTGGGAAAGTGCATTGCCAAAGGTGTTATCAGGAGCCTTTGTTCTGTTGCTTAACTGGAGTTTCATTTACATTGTAGCTGTTGAAGGAAAACCCTGTTGCACAAATACAAAGTCTTTTTTTTTTTTCTTCCTCTGCCTGCTCAGTCTTGCTCTTATATTACCTGATGCACATTTGTGAATTTGCTTTAGATATCTTCCCCCTCCCCTGACCAAGTTTTTATTCTTGAGCCCTGATGTTGATTAATGGCAGGCAGCATAAATATTTGGGTAGGAGGGGTGTGAAAAGGTGAAAGAAAGAGTCATTGGAATTAAAAAACAGGGAGGAAGTAGAACAACTGCTTTCAGCTGTTTATAGCAGAACAGCTTAAAGTCTACGTGATGCTGCAGCCAGAGTGTGTAATCACACATTGCAGCAAAATGGATTTTATGACTTATTTCTCTCTTCTGGCTTCTGGATACATTCTCTTCCTCTGCTCTTTCCCTCTGTCAGCTGTAGCTGCTGTGCAGACACAATTAAGTGGGTTGGGAAGTAAATTTACTTGCTTGATACAGTGGGAGACTACCCTTGCATGATAAAATAGTACATTAGGGCACCCTAATGAGCTTTCCTGGAACCACCCAACTATTAATTGACTCTGGCCCAGAAGTGAGGAGTTATTTATGGTCATCTGCATCCAGGTATAAGGAAGAGAGATTGTCCCCTTCAGGGATAGGTTTAATACTAATATTTAAAATGCAATAATTCTGTTCTCTTAACTGTATTATACTCAATTTTCTGCTGTGTGACAGCCTTTCAAATGGGCTTTAAATGACAGAAATAACATTAACTGTGTGCATCTTTTTTTTATTTAAATTTTTCTTTGTAGAGAAGCATAACTTCAAATGAAAAGCAGCTTTCATGAAGCATCTGAAATATGTCTTAGGAGCTCGATGTCAAGTACCTTAGGGGGTCTGATAATGTGAGGGTCAAATAGATCTTGCTCCAGTGATGTAAAACTTTGTTCACTCTGCCAGAAGCTCTGTGTTCCTGAAGCAGTGTCAGCAGAAGGGAATGCATGTCTGCTCTCCTGTGCCTGGCCTGGTTTTTCAGCTGCACTCCTGATGGAAGTGGCTCTGAGCTACAGCAGAGCACAGTGAGTGGGCACACCTGAGGGGCACACAGGCATTTCCTCATGCTCACTCTGGCGTCGCTCTCTGGAGAATCAGTGATTTCTGGAAGAGTGAAAGTAGCAATTGGAGTGGTGGCATCTTTATCTGTTAGAGCAAGATCCATCAAAGCTTGTCTGACAACCCCCTGGTAAACACAGACTGTGAATTTGCAGCAGTGAGAATTTGTGGTGTTCTGCAGACTGATGTGGGATGTCAGAATTGTTTGGTCCTAGGGCACAAGAATGCAGATATTTGACCTTATGTTAGGCTCTTAAGTAGAAAATAGACAAGTGAGAAAAATGTTGTAAAGAGTGACATAAAGATGTTCATTACAACAAAAAAGAATGCATTCTAGGTATAGTAATAACAGAAATTAATTCATTGGGGTCTTTTTTTTTTAATCATTGTGGCCATATGTAACATTGTGATCTAGTTTTCTTTGTCTTTTTTTTCCCCTGCTGAAGTAACATTTGTATTAATTAGTTTTTATGTTAACTTTTCAGAGTCCCTCTTGGTGTTTTTTGGTCTGTTTTCTTGGGCTTAGTCTGGCTACACTTGCTCGAGGTCCCTGATCCTTCTGTGGTTCCTCATTATCAGGCTGGTGTGGTGGCATTTGGCCTTTCTGCAATTATTGAACTTCTGGGAGAACCGTGCTGGGTTTTAGCACAAGCTCATTTGTTTGTGAGACTCAAGGTTAGTAAAGTACATGGGGGGGGAATTTTCTTTCTGTAGAAAAGAACATATAACTGACCTAGATCTTTTTATATTCAAGGATATAAAACCTCCCTATGTGTCCTGTTTAGTACTGTATGGCAGGGTTGTAACATAGAGATTTGTAACCATTCAAGCAAGCAAGTTGGTTTATTTAGAAGTTATCACATTTGAGATCATTAACTGCTTAATCACAAGTTTTAATTGTGAGAGGCACACTGCTTCCACAACTCTGCATTTCAATTGATTGTTGGTATAAAACTGTGGAATGTAACAATCAAGAATAGTCTCAGGCAAAGATTTCTCCCTTCTATGCCATACAAAGGACTGAGAAAGTGCAATGGAGGAGTTGTGAAATGGAAGAATAGAAAATTTACAGAGAAATTACGATTTAAGCCGACCAGCTCAGCAGGAAGAAACTCTGTGATAAAGTCACACTGACTTTAAAAGTCTTACATTCCTACATAAATTCTGTGTGTTAAAGTAATGTATTTTAAAGTTGTGTACGTGGCAGAAAATAACTCTGTTTTCTCTTTCTTGAAGGTAATTGCTGAAAGCCTTTCAGTGGTATCAAAATGCATTTTGACGGTTACTTTAGTAATCCTTTATCCTCAGTGGGGCCTTTACATTTTTGCCTTGGCTCAGGTAAGTTTTCTGTGTGTTCACTCACCTGAATTTTTATTTGCCTTTGACATTTAGCCTGTTAAAGAACTTTGGGAAGCTGAGGGGAAAAAGCTCCTGGGAGGTTTAGGATTTAGCACCTGTATTTAGTATTTTTCTGATACTGGTTATTGACTTGGTGCCTTGAGCAGTTTAATGGAGGTACAAGGAAGGACCTTCTGCCTGTGAAGGCACATTTTGCAAATAAAGTTATGTTATTCTGTGTAAGCTTTATGTGGACTCTTTTTCTTAATGAGTTACACCTTCTAATGCCTGAAGACTCTGTTCCCCATCTGGCTTCAGAATTATTAGACTTTGGATTCTACCCTGTAGAAGACTAATCATGTGCAGCTTTATCAGCCTGTACCACCAACCTGTATCACCTTATCAGGAGGTGCTAATCGTGTGCAATGTATTCAGGTTAAAATTTTTTCTTTACTACAGTGAAGAAGGGATATATTGGCACCTGAAAAATAGAGTTGTGGCCTGTGTACTGTCAGTTCACCTAGAAATAAAAATGTGATCCACTGCAGGTGTGGACAGCAGGTTATTTTTGGTTTTGTTCACTTTTTGCAGTGGCTGTAGTAGGTGGCTCATAACTGATGGAAGATGGAAATGATTCTATAAAGTAAGAGATGTAGGCAGTAGCTACTCTGTCAGTTTGGTTTTTGGTTGAGTGAATAATTGCTTTGTAATTGGACTTTAAATAATCATTCTAAAAATGCTAAATAAAACATGAAAGTTAGCAAAGGACTATGATAACCTACAGTTTTAAAAAAAGAGAGATCATTAGCATTCTTGAGAGGTGTTAAAGTCTTTACCTAGTTTAATATTCAACAAGAATAAGGTCTACTTACATTTTCTTTCCACTAAATTTGCAACTGCTATGTAATTCTAGCATGTAAATCTACATTTGTAAGTTAATTTTATATCACTCTTTGTTTTTTGTCTCTCCTTCCCAATCTTTCCAGCTTTTATATGCCACTGTTCTGGTAATGTGCTATGTAACTTATTTTGTGATGTTTTTGGGATCACCTGAAGCAACAAAAAAGTCATTTCCAGTTGCTAGAGTGAAAGCTCTGTTCCCTAACTTTGTGGAAGATGAGGTAGGTTGCACAGGTTTTCTTCCCTCCCCCCCTTAAAAATCTTTTGTTTTGAAAATTACTTTGAGACAGTGGAGTTAATGGACTGATTTTGGGGATATTTCTGCACTGTAGAAGATATGGCAGGTTAAAGGAAAAAAAAATTACATAAAAGTCCTGTTTGTAGTTTGTATTAGTAGAATCCTTGTCAGAAAAATAAGCTCATAGCAGCAAAGAGTTCATTGTTACTGACTTGGTTTGTTCAAAGATATTTAAAAAATGTTAACTGGAGACAGAACATCTGCACTGTGCAGGGTATCACTGGACCTGAGGCAGGAAAGAAGCCAGAACCATTTTACCGTGGATTTTGGTACTTTGACCACATAACCACGGTGCTGCTACACAGCATCCTACAGGTTCTCAAATATCTCTCAGACAAAAATGAGGCAAAGAAAGAATGAAAAGCTGCAGCAAGGAAGGCAACGTTTTGAAAAGATTTACAGATTGAAAAGATAAAGGTGGTTCTTGGATGCAAGACTTATGGGGACAGTTGGAAGAGCAGTCAGCACTTTATATCTACAGTGAAGGTGAAGTTATACTGGCATGCTAAACAGCATAGATGTGGCTTTTTCTGGTCTCTAATGACTGTTTTCCCTAGAAAGCTTTTTTGAGTACTTTATCTGCAACAACAGTACTTTTCAGCAAGGGAATAAGTTTTTGCCAGCTCAGAGTGATGTTGGTCCTTGAATTTAGCAATATTTTCAATAATATTTGCAATTGTTAGAAACTGTGACACAGTGGGTTTCCTCATCCCTCCAGTTAGAGCTTGTCTGGAGTATTGCACTGGCTTTGTATTTTCTGTTTCTACTCTGTAGGTTCAATCATGTTTATTACATTTCAGTTCTTTTTTTGCAGACCTTTGTTAACTGGAAGGAAGCACGTTTGACCTGGAGTTTCTTCAAACAATCCTTCTTGAAACAGATTTTGACAGAGGGTGAGGCTTTACATGTAGTTGTGGTGGGGAAGGGCTCCTGAACACTCCTTACAAAATGGACTTGGAGCTTCAGAAAGCCTGGTGGAGTGGGGGGAGGCAAGAGACTGTCAGAGATTGTTACCAACCAGAATGAAGCTTTTTAGGGTAACCTGAACCAGGTTCCATTTGACTTAGTCTCTTAAATACTTACTATTGGAAATACTAGAACAAGTATTGGGAAATATTTAGGGACTCGTTCTCAAGTTTTTTGTTTTTGAACTTACAGGTGAACGATATGTGATGACTTTTTTGAACGTGTTAAATTTTGGAGATCAGGGTAAGTGTGATGGTGCTGTGGAATGGTGGCAGAGTTTTCTTGGTCACTGCTCTGAAGATGGTTCTGAAAATGACTTAAAGTATTTGAAGATAATTTGAAAACCTGGGAATATTTCAAAGCCTTTGTGACTTTTGAGATAGAAAAAAGAATTTGATTTAAGATCATAGAAACATAGAATGGCCTGGGTTGGAAGGGACCTTAAAGATCATCTAGTTCCAAGCTCCCTGCTGTAGACAGGGATAACTTTCACTAGATACATACCATTCTCTTCTTCTGTATCCATAAATCCTTATCTTCCTGTTCTCATTCAGTGAATTTATCAGGATCCTCCTAATTCCTCTCCAGTAAGGAATAAGAATTTTAACCCTGGTTTGGTGCTGTTATTAGATTTACATCTGCAGCTGATGCTTTTGTCCTCCTTTGCCATCTATGAGCCAGCCTTGCAATTTTGAGCTGTGGTGCTGTGACTGTCAGAATCTTTAGAAAACACTGCTTCAGTGTTGCACTAAATTCCATTTGTTTTCTCTTTGTTTAGTGGACATATTAAATTAGAATTCATGTTGCTATTAAAGACTTGGAATTAAAATGCATCTAAAAATTAAAGATTGCTGCTATTTTTGTTTTCAAGGTGTATATGATATCGTGAATAATCTTGGTTCACTGGTGGCCAGGTTTATCTTTTTGCCTATTGAGGAGAGTTTTTATGTCTTTTTTGCTAAAGTGTTGGAAAGAGGGAAGGCTGTAAAGGATCAGAAGCAGGTAAGTTTATTTTGGATTGATTACATGTCAAATGCTTGATTCTTGTTACAGATAAGTTGCATCACAAAAGTGTGACAGAAATGTGTGTTTGAATTTGAGTGTTGAGGCTGTTAAAATTGAAAAGTTCAAGTGGAGAACAAAAATGTCAAGTGAGTCTGGACCAAAAAAAAGATGAGAATAGGTAAAATGCTAATGAAATAGAAATTAAAATATGCAGTGATGTAGTATTGCCTTGTGCCAATGAAGTGAACATCCTCTCCTCCAAACTCTGTGATGTAAAGCCTTCTGTACTGTGTATTTCCATTATTTAAATCATGAAATCATACTATTTCTATTAAATAAATTCTTGATATACTTGAAAATATCAAAAGCTGTTAAGTAGTGTTTCTGGAGAGTGCGATTTTGGGAAGGAAATATTTGTATTTTTCTTGCACTTCTGAATTGTGTGTGGAGCATTAATGAATAAAGCTTTGCTCCACAGACTAATATTCCTGATCAGTCCTGTGGTAATCCTGCTACTTGCACATCAGCACACAGTTCAGTCCTGTGCTTCAGGTCATTGGTGGGCTAAGAGAGGTGCATGTATGTGTATATTTTATATCCAATGTACCTGATATTATATCTGGAAAAACGATGGGATAATAAATATATAAAAAACGTTCCAAGTTAAGACCATCTGTGTGGGTAATTCAATAACCAAGGATAAGTTTCACACCTTTTTACACTGTGCAAACTAATTCATTTTTTCTGTGAAGCAGCATTTCTGTGTGAAGATGACCATGACATTGATTCTGGTTCATGTCAGTGACTGCATTTTTTTTCAGGATGATGTTGCTATGGCTGCAAATGTATTGGAATTGCTGTTGAAGCTCGTGCTCCTGATTGGCCTTACCATCACTGTTTTTGGCTATGCCTATTCTCAGCTGGCTCTGGATATTTATGGAGGCTCAATGCTCAGTTCAGGAACAGGTAAAGATTTATAGAGCTGGCAAAAAAAACCAAACATTCCTTTAAAAAGAGAAACTGCAGCTATTATGAATTTTTTGGTAAATCAGCAGATTTTTTTTTTCCTGTAAAATTCCTATTGAAATCTGTGACTAAGCTCATTGAAATCCAGAATTTGTGCCTTTGTAAGAGTGCCTTTAACAAGTAGTCCCTTAAACTAAAATATACTGAGGACCTCTAATGAAGTATTATGAAACTTGGGGCTCTACCCTCTTGCAATATCACATTGTTGAAAAACAGCATTTAAAGGATTATTTGACTAAGCCATGATGTACAATTGCTGACTTCAGCTGTTTAAAACAGAAAAACCCCATACAACAAATGGGACCCAAAGAATTAATATTTTTAGCACAGAAACAATAATACTTTTTTTTTAAAATATCACTAAACTACATAATGGTCAAGGAATTTATCTGTTTATCTTTGTAACGTGTTTTTCAGGTCCAGATCTCCTCCGGTGTTATTCATTATATGTCTTATTTCTTGCTGTCAATGGAGTAACAGAATGTTTTACATTTGCTTTGATGTGCAAAGAAGAGGTGGACAGGTAGGAAACTGTCCCCAGAATATTCCTGTTAATTTGCTTGTGCTGACCTGATAAAGAAATTGGTGCTTTTGAAATCAGCATAATAATATCCTGCCCCACTGAAAAGCAACTCCTGGTTAGGCTGTGTGCGTGTAGATTTAGATGTAGAACCTTTGGCAAATGTTAAAATGTTTGGGTAAAAAGGTCAGAAATTAAGAAATGCAGGTTGTTAAATTAGCTTTCAGTAAATCACTAACTGGGAAAGTAATTTAAGTGTGTGTTTTCTGTACAGATGAGCTGGAAGCTATACTTTTTAAGACAATTATTTGACTCATTAGAACTTTGCAACTATTAGAACTTTTCATGTACAGTTACTGTATATACACTTAGGAGTGATCTAAATTGTGGATGTGAATTCAGTGGTTTATGTACTTTGTAGGAGGTTGGATTAGATGACCTCCTGAGATCCCTTCCAGCTGGGATTATTTCTTGATTCTGTGTTCAGGCTGTCCCTGATATGGCCCTTCCAAATTAATTTCAGTGAGGTCTATTTTCCACAACCAAAGTAGGATCTTTTCTGACTTTGCAAGGGCTGCTTTCATGACCCCTTTAAAATGTGAACTTGTTTTCCAAGCCACTGTTTGGAGCAAAAACTAAATAAAGTGCCATTTTTATGTTGTTGAGCATTTATTGTCTTTAATACATTCCTAAAATAAAGTAGCAAAAAAATCCACAGGTTTTTACATTACTAATGATCGTTACTAAATTTTGCTTTCTGAAATTAGTTTACAGCTGATTAGTGAAATAGAATTTCCTTCACATAATGTAGTTCTTGGTTTAATTTGTTTGATGTATTTTCCATTCTTTCAGGTATGTCTTTTAACATCTCACTTCTCAAATTTATCTTCTCCTCTAGAAGATAAGAGAAATTCTGTTCCTTATTGTAGAAAATAAAAGATCATCAGTAAAGGAATGCTGTAACTTTAGGCAGTGCTAAATTGTTTCTTTTTTTGTTTGTTTGTTTGGTTTTTTTAACCTAGGTACAATTTTGTTATGCTGGCCCTGTCCTTCATATTTCTGTGCATCTCTTATTTCCTGACCCACTGGCATGGCAGTGTAGGCTTTATCCTTGCCAACTGCTTTAACATGGGCATTCGAATCGCTCACAGCATCCACTACATCTATGATTACTTCAGGGAAAGCACTTACAGGCCTCTGACAGGTTTGCTTCCCTCTCCCTTTTTGGTGCTGGTTTATATCATCAGTGGAGTCATCACTGGTTTCTCAGAGGTGAGCATCTTTCTCTTCCCTCTCGCTGTGAACGTGAGTGTCAAATGACTTTTGTGTCCACAGGCAGAGAAAAGCGTTAAGAAAAAAGGGTAGGCTGGAAGGTTTCCATTGCAAGCAAGGCAAGATATAATATTAAGAGATTTAATCTTTGATACAAAGTTATCTCTGCCACCTGTACAGGGCGTGTCTGACAAGTGAAATAAAATTTAAAACATTTCTGCTGTCTGTAGACAAATGTGTCCTTAGTTATTAGTAACTGAACTTTTGCAGTAGCACAAAAAAAACCCTGTTAAAAATTCTGTAATAAAAAAGTGACAAACAACCAAAACAAGAACAGAAACAAAAATTCCTTAGAGCACATTTATTCAGACTACAAGATGGTAATTGCACAGAGTAAGTATTACAGAGATGGTAGCTTTTCAATGTACGAAAATTTGACAGCTTGAAAATCCATTATGCCTGAGAAGGGAGAGCTTTATATTTTGGAATGGGAGATTTCCAGTTTTGTTAGAAAATAGCCTAATATGGTGCTGCAAAGTAGCAGAACTGCATGATAGAACCACAGAGTTGTCATGTCATCTCAGTTAACGATTTTTCTGCTTGCCAGATAATAGGAGCCTTTACTTTTTATCATTTAGCAGATATGTGCTGAATGTTTATTTTTTGTTGACAGAATTTTTTTAAGAGAAGGCAAGTGTTGTGCCTCCTAAAGGTGACTTTACTGTAGGGTCAGTGCATGTGGCCAATCCGTGCTCACCGTGACGGTGGTGTAGCGTGATCAAGGGAGGTGTTGGGCCTTATTTTTTACTGAGACAGTAAATGTATTTTGTGCTGACTGGTTTTCCTGCAATTGCTTGTTTCCTTTGTTGCAGGTGTTCTTCTGCTGTGATAAGGGGTGGATGGCAAGGCTGGTCCACATCGGTGTGGGCTCTCTGTGCTTTGCAGCAACTGTTGTGACCATGTTCTGCACAGAGACCAAGCTGATCCACTTTGTGAGAAGCCAGTTCCTCTCCCGGTATTTGAAGAAGGGAACATGACATGCTCCTGTGCAGAACAGTTCTTGTATGTGCTTGCAGTAAAGGGATGTATTTTTTTCCATAAGATCTGTATGGGAAAAAGGTTTCCACACGTGTTTGGAGGCACTGATATTGGAGTGGCAATGTAGAAGATTGAATATTATTTTGTCTTCTGAACTGGTCAGTATGGTGAAAGAGAGATGAGTAATTTTCTCTTTATTCACTATTATTTTCCAAGCTTTTCTTCAAACAGCCTCGTGGGTAATGAATGAAGATCTAAGATACACCTTCTGACATAACTTGGCTGACAGACTTCACGTAGAGAGCTCCTGTTCCTACCAGGGGGAGTGTGTGTGTGAAGGCATGACGTGGTTTATATCATAAGGTGTACTTAAGAATGCCCTTGTTTGGCATGGAGGGGCTGGTGAGAAAATGATCTGACCAAAACAAAACCCAAAAAACCCCCACTAAACCCCATTAAACAAAACAAAAGCTGAGGAAAACACTGGGACAAGGACCAAAAGCAATGTGAGTGTTGCTGGAGCAGAACACAGTGTGGTGCAGAGGGATTGAGTTGTCAGTGTTTTGTAGTGTAAAGCAGGGACCAGAAAGTCCTGACGTTTACAAGTAAATTAGTGGAATGCACAGCGTGTGTCCGTGCTGGCTCGGTGGGATTATTGCACTCAGCATATCCCTCATTTCTGAGGGCATTGATTAACTTGTCAAAAATACTCTGAAGCCTCAGCTGAAAGGAGAAAGAGGGTTTGAGCAGTGTCTTGTAGGAGGTGTTAAGTACAATCACACTAATGCTGAAGTTCCAGAAGGTTAATCATAAAACTTTCTTCTTTCGTTCCATTGTTTTTTGGTTCTGTCTGAGATTTTAAAGGCCAGCATGAAAACATATGTCTCAATAAAAATTATTTTTTTTTATCTGTGAAAAAATCTGAATGTTAAATATATTTATTAAGATTTTTTACAAGGGTTTATGCATATTGAAGCTTTCTTTATTGGATAGAAAATACTTTTCCTTGCAACATTTTCCTCACATCTTGTTCAGTCTTAACCTTCAGATTGATTTTTTTTTTTTTTTTGAATTGTTGAAAATTTGGGCATTCAGCAGTTGCAAAATTTGATTTTAGGCTGCTGGTTTAGATTTAGTAATGGTGTATTTTATTGCTGCTCTAAGATCTGAATTTGGCAGCTTCAGAATGTACAAGGGGCAGGTTTATAATGATCAGTGTTCCCTTTGCAGTGTTTGGATGGCCCAAAAAGTGTCAAATGGTGAAAAATGTCTGCTCAGACATATACAGGTGGAAGCTTTTAGTTTAATTATGTAGCAACTCTGCAGATCCTCTGCTTAAAAATAATAAATCACTGTAAGGGCACTGAAGTTCATCCAGGTGACCACAGTGCCCAGGGTGAAAGGCTTTCTGGTATCAGGGCCTTCAGCTTGCTAATCAGGAATAGTTTCTCAACTCTGGTAACTCCCACTTGGAAAACATTGCCAAAGAAACTCAATGTGGGAATTTGGTGATTGAAAAACGATCCCAGAGAAGCCAAAATGTAAGAGTGGGAGGGAAAGGTGCACGTCCTCAGCTAAGGGCAGTGTCTCCATTGCCTGGCTGGAAGGGAGTAGGTAGAGACTTGCTGATTCTTCTAAAGCTGTTATAAAATCCATCAAAATAAAACAAACTCTACGTTATTCTGTCCTGTTAATTGAGTTTGGTGGTTCTTTGCCTTTTAAATTTTTCTCTTCTGAGTGGTCTTGCAGCTTTTTTCTCCTTTCTGTCAGATATGGAGTTTGTTTTGAAGTATAACTCCATATATTGCAAGAGGGTTGAAACTTCTTTATTATAAACTGTTCAGTTTCTTTTTCTTTACTCCTTCATAGTACAAAAAAATCAAGATAATTGAACCTATGGACTGTTTTTTAGGGTATGTCTTTGGGACCTTACTGTGGAAATAATTCAATCTGTACAGTGAATTTTTATAACTGCTTGGAATGAGATATTTTGTATAGCCCTGCACTTGAAGTGCTTTGGAGATTGAAGAGCTTTTCATGCAAAATGAGCTTGAATTCCTGCTGCCTTGTCTAGTCCTACAGTCCAACTGGACACTGATAGTACTTCTGCTACTTACAGTGTCATAAATAGGGTGATGTGAGATCTCACTGTTCAAAGGGCTGTCTAGTCTCATAAATCTTTTTTAACATAAATGCATTGTATGCATTTAAAGACAAGTTAGATTTTTAAAGCAATTTGTTTTATTTCCTACTGGAAGGGCTTACAAGTGCCTCTTGCATCTCAAATGAGAGCAATTTCATGTGAATCAGGAAGACATTTAAGGTGGCTTAATGATTGCTCATTTGCAAATTAAGGACCCATTCCTCATTTGAACATCATCTGTAAGCAGTTCAGTAATGGTTGACTGGGTTTTGTGATGTGGGATGTTTTATTTTTAATATATTTTATGTGGCAGGAAACTGCAAGGAGAGTCGGGAAGTAGAGACCCATGAAGCTGTCTCCTGGTTTCTTATTTATCTGTGTGAGCCTTAATGTGACAGCTCTTAATTGCTTTATTGGTAAAGCAGTAAACTGTCAGACTCAGGGACAAAGCTGAGATTGAACTTGACCATGTTTCCCTTTTGTTCATAGTTCTGTTAGTCTGTTAAAGGCACAATTGTCTAAAATTTCATGAAACTGTTTTGCAGTGTTCTGAAGTCTTTTAGTTCAAGCTGAAGGAGAATTAAAAAGTTTTCTTTGTAGAAAAAGTGATGACTCTATGGTTTGTGATGTGTTTCGCTTATTGGTTGGACGAGTGGCTTCCAAAAAACTGTAAAATATAATGGTTATATAATAAGGTAACACCAAATAAAATTTATTTCCTTTACATTTTGTTTTTGTCTTCCACTTGAGGATTATTGGAGTTTTAGTTGTGTCTTTGGTTGCTGATGCTTGGTTTGTATTTTCTAGGATATTTTATGTATAAATTCATTTATCAGCCTAAACTTACACACCATTTCCTAACACACACACATGAGCAAACACACAGATGAAATATGCTGTGCTAGTTTTGTAAGAAGTGGCATCATTATAGTCACTCTTTCCTCTTTGTTTCTGTCAAAATGTTTGTATGGATTACAATCACTAAGTGCCTTTGTTTGCCTTTACAATGCATTGTTGTGATAAAAGCTGTTTCAATGGCCAGGAATAAATCTGATATTTAATAAAGTTTGTTAGTGGAATTAGGCTGTGACTGGCAGGGCTACTGTTGGGAGCTAACCAATTAACCAATTGTTCAAATGTTTTTTTCTAGTATGGTAAATGTTTTATTTGTAAAGAACTAGGGCAGGGGGAGCACCTCTTTAGGAAAAGATATTAGGAGTTAAAGCTTTGCCTTAATGGTTAATCTGCTTTAGCAGGCACAAAAGTAATAAATGTAACCTTGGATGGTAACCACAATTTGGCATCCAAAAGGAATGTTGATTCTTAGTGGATATGAAGGATTAGGAGTGTGAGTACCTTGAGGTCAGCTGGTCTTAATTCCCTGGTTTCTGGATAGTGTTCCTATCTAAACTGTGAAATTCTTTTTGTGGACTTCATGTTTTTGCTGTTTGAACATCATACTTTTTTTTCCCCTTGTAGTTTAATTACCTTAAAGATAATGCAAAGAAAGGATCTGAGGCTTTTTGAGCCCTATCAGTGCATCAATAGATCTGCTGAGATGTAATGGTTTTGTTCATCACAAAATGCATAACTCATCTGCATTCTGATAGTGCTGTGGAAATGGAATTTGTTTTCATTATGAGCTGAAAATGAGGTTTGGAGCTCTGCACATCTGATGTACAGCTGGGCCATGGGAACTGAGTGCAGGTCTGCTCAAAAGCGTTGGCAGCTGGGGGTTCTAAGGAAAACACTGATAGGAAGTGCTTATCTCCCTTGCAGTTTGGATTGCTTCCATGGCAAGATGTTTGTTCTCCTTGTTTCTGGATCTGAGCTGTGGCTCATGCCCTGCCTTGCTGTGATGTAGAAGGAGGAATGAGCCCTTCTCAGCTGGGGTGTCTGTAACTGCACAGCTGCCATGGGGGGAGTTGTTCACCCAGTCTGATCAGTGTGAGCTTCCGTGGGCAGCCAAGGGAGGATTTTCTTCTTAGTCGTGGGGAGAGGTAAAACAGCTCTGGTTTTTGCTTTGTCAGACTTCCTGTTTAGCTGTGGTAAGTGAGCCTCTGGCTGAGCTCTGTGTGTTGATTTACTGGCCAGGATTTGTGATTTACAGATAATCTGTGTTCAGTGTAACTTAGTTCCAGAGTTCTGTGCCATCCCACTGATCTGAGACAGTGGAAAGGAACGTAACCAAGAAAACAGATGTGCTATATCTGTGACCCACTTAATGAAAGCTGTGTCAAGAAGAAAAAAAAAACCTTGGAGAGATAGCAGTCCTTAAGCACAGATAAGGTATATGAGTAGTTCTAATCCAGTAGAAAACAAGAATCATGTTTTGTTCCTTGCGATGCACTTTGGAGAGGCTGCTCTAAAATGGGAAGGGGTGACAGAGCTTGGGAGAAGATTGCAAGGTTTAGTTTAGTTCTTCATGTTCTTGAATACAGGAAGATTTCAGACTCTTACAGCCTCCTGGGAGAGGGATGAGTGCAGAACAGCACACTGATGCTGTTCCAAAGCGATGTGTTTGTGTTTCTGAGAGCAGCCGAGGCACAGTCTTGCACTGTCTGTGAGAAAGTGCCTTGTGGTCACTTGGGAATATCTTCAATTCCTTGTTTTTTATTTATTTTTTTCTGGTTACTGTTTCATTCACATGTTGGTTTCATTCATAACCAACTCCTGTGTGTAGGTGTGTCCCTTATTTGCTGTAACAAGTCAGTCTCAATATGAAAATGCAGGAGGTCACCAGAGCCCTGCACTGGGCTGGAGTGAGGAGGGTGTTGGTCAGCTTGCTGCAGGCAGTATCATGGCCTGCTTGCCAGCCCTGACAGCAAGGAGTGAGGAGGGGGTAGATTATGATTGCACAGAAAAACTTAATTGTGGCTTCTTCTCAGTTCTACATGTTTGACTTGGCAGTACTAATGTTTTCCTAATGGAAGGGTTTTTTGGGAGTAATTTTATAAAACAAGTACCATAAAGTGCACTCATGTGCCTTCTCTTATTTGTGTAATGGTTTTTAGCTGTCTCGGCGTGGGTGAGATGTTTTGGTACGAGGAAAGGCAAACATGGCCAAGTATGGTAGCTGTGCAGGGAACACAGTGTCCCTGAGAGGAAAGGCCTTTAGCCTGTGAGTTACTTCCATCTCTGACTGCACTTCTGTCGCTGCAAATAAAACTCTCAAGTATGTCTCTGCACAAGTGCCTCTCTAGGCAACTAGGAGAACATGCTTGGAAGAAGCAGAGTATGCCCATGAAGTAGAGCCCACTTTGCTACAGACTGCTTGTCATTTTGCTTTGCTGGTCAAGTAGGGCTTATTTATGCATTGAAAATAGAGGCCTTAGTGTGTAACAATATTCTTTTTTGCTTTCTCTGTAACAGTGCTCCCATATTAGTCCTCTGTATTAGCCCGTGGAAAACTGTGTTTTTCTGTGGTTCCTTCAGAATTGTACTAATCAGTTTTAGTATATTCTTTTTGTCCCTCAGATGACTTTATTACACAGTAGCTGTACACATGTTCATCTGGGAGCTCTGCTGAAGCACAGGGTGAGGGGCAGGGAGGTGCTACGGCTTCACTCAGATCCTGTTCCACACAGCAGGGTTGGGTGAAGTCTGGATAGAACCTGCACTGCTCAACAGGAGGTAGGTGTGATGTCCCATGGCCTGGGTCTCACACTGCACAGATGTGAGTACCTTGCTACAGACTTCTAAAGAAAGGTTGAGAGAGCTGTGAAGAAAAATCTGTAGTAAAGCCAGGCAGGATAAGAAAGCCAGGTCTGCTGTCTTGAGACAGCAGCTCCAGGATTCAGGAGGAAAACCACCTACAAGTATACATTCCTGAATGTAAATACAAAGTTGGAAGGTGGCAACTCATGAGCCCTGAAGGTCCATTTTGGGGAGCTGCAGAGATTCCCTGTTGAACCATCTGCTGGTTCAACTCAGAGATGCTCTGAGTTTTACTGAGTGTTGTATATATACTGTGCTTTGTAGCTTTTCAAGTTTCACTGGTTTTGTGCATCTAAACCAAGACATGAGTTATCTTTTTGAAGTTGAATACATTATAGAATCGTAGAATAATTTGAGTTGGAAGAGACCTTTAAAGGTCATCTAGTCCACCCCTCTGCCATGGGCAGGGACATAATATCCTGCTTGTGGAGTCTATTTGCAGTTGACAGAAGTTGCCTGAATGAAGTAGCTCAGAGGGAGAACTGCAAATTTGTAGAGTGTGGGTGAACCAGGTCTTGTGGAGTGAAAGCCAGACACTGAAGCAGAAAATCAGAATAACAGAGACTGAAAACAAATGCACAGTGCACTTGTTTGGTAACTGGGCATTCAAGGCACTCAGTATTCCACTGGGACCGACTGCTCCCTGGGTGGGGAGAAGAGGGAAGGACTTTCTTCCTATCCAGAGGAAAATTTAGGGATGTAGGTCATCTGAAAGATATTTTGGTGTGGAAGCAGGAAGCTTTCGTGGCTGAAGATACATTGAGGAAGGCTGAAAAAGCATTTGCAATCTGTCGGGGGAGCAGTACATCTAAGGCAACATTAAGGTTGCTGCAATATGGGCCTTGAGGTGAGCTGTAACCAATTTGACTTAATCTATTACAGTTAGGAAAAGGAAA
The DNA here is from genome assembly GCF_001604755.1 of Lepidothrix coronata. Taxonomy (NCBI): domain Eukaryota; kingdom Metazoa; phylum Chordata; class Aves; order Passeriformes; family Pipridae; genus Lepidothrix; species Lepidothrix coronata. The sequence goes on from NW_016690258.1 coordinate 1,871,039, forward strand.
ATTAGTCTCTGTAGGGTACGAAAAGGTGAATTTGAAAGCAGAGGTTGAATTATTAAAGGAACAGGAATGGAATCAGAAGAGAAGTAGTGCAGAGTCGAGTGTGCTGCAAAAAAGCCTGTGTTCAGCATCTGTGATGAAGTGAGACCAGACAGTGTGTGATGAAGGACATACAAAAGGCTAGACAATAAAAACTCCAGCTGTGCAGTTAGTTGGGAAGTGGAAAAAAAGCTTAAGTAGCTTCAGGGCAGTAGTTAGAGGCAAAATTGTGGATTGCATCGTTCAGCTTGTTTGAGGAGTCGCTTTGTCTTTGAAAAGAGCATTGTAGGAAGAACAAGGTGTGATTGGGTTTGTCAGTGCAGAATTTAGGCCAGAGAACCTCAGCCCTTGGCAGTGAAGTGGAGATTGTTGGTACAGTCCAGACCCCATTGGTGGGAATATACCAAGTTACCTGGAAAACACACACCCTAACTATCCCCCTGCTTTGCATTGAGACTTAGATGCTTCTACTAACCAGCCTAACTACTACTAACTACTGCAGTTCCCTTCTGCAGCCCAGAGGCAAAAGGATGGGAGAAATTGTGGGTGGTGGCAGACAGATCAAAAACTCTGTCACTGCCAGAAGCAGCTGTCACACCATGTGAGTGAGAACATCCATCTCTGCTAGGGATCAGGGGACACAGGAGTGCATGGCCATGAAGGGTCAAATTGTGGTGCAGACCATGCTTTCCCCAGCAACATGCAAGCTACCAGAAGGATCTCAGAGTGGATGTATAGGCAGCCCATAGTGAGCACTGTAGATTTAATAATTTGGGGAACAGAAATGGAAAATTATATGGATTTTGCAGTGATAAAGTATGGATTGCGAATAGAAGTGTTTGACTATTAATTTCCACTATTAAATAGTAGAATATTTGATGTATTAAATATGGACTCAATCCTGAATGAACTAAGAAAGACAACTGGTAAATATTGGTTACTTGCAGATCCATTTCCTTTAGACAAAGGGGGATGTATATGATTTACAGCAATTGGGTAAATGAAGGAACAGAAATGAAAGAAAGGGAGTGTGCCTTCTGGTTGAGGAGGGAAAACTTCAGCCATTAAAAGAGTGATAGAATACTCAGAGAATCAGTCTTTTCAAAGAAGGGCATGTGCTGAGAGAGTGATAAAGCACTAATACCTTTTGGGGACATGTGGCTCAGTCCCCAAGGATTATACAGGACTTACATGTGTGTGGAAAGGTACAACCAGCTGTAATTGCAGACAGAGCTTGTGCTCTCTATCAAATAATAGGATTAAGAATAGACCAAAATACAAAGATAGACCAGCCTTGGAAGAAGTAATTTAATCGATTTAGTCAAAACTTTGAAAGAGTGAATCCAAACCATAGTAACTTAATATCCACTGCAAGTTCTTCTGGTTTATTTTACAGGATGATGCTTCCAACATTATTGGCTTGAAGAGAAGTAGCTCAGTGTAGTCAGGATGATGTTGGCTTCATTCATGTCCCTTCAAGCAAGTGTTGTAGCTACAGAGGGACTCCAGGAGAGGTGAATAAAACAGAAGGGAGAAGGTTTGAAACAGAGGAACACTAAATACTGACAGTACTTTAGTAAGGATACAGAGAATTGTCAATTTAATGTGTATATGAAGGAAAAATTACTCCTGAAATAGTGCAATCAGACTGGGATAGATGTAACATGAAAGGAAGATTGTACAGATAGGTGTTAAAAGGAGGCTTTTGTGTGTGTGTTAATCAAAGCTTGTTCCCTCCCTCCCCTTATGTGTGTATCTATGTAGCATTTTCAATGTTAACCATGATTTCAGTTGATAGACATGATTGCTATCGATTAAAATGAACTGTAAAATGAATACATCTCATTAGAATAAAGGAAAAAGTGGTAGAGGTACCTGTAGTCCAGTAACAATATCAGACATCTTAACCACAAAAGAAATTTTTTCAGTGCAAGCTATAAGAGTTCAGAGTAAAAGACTTTTGTGTGCCAAGGAAACATGGTAGTTATTGTTCTTTCTCAGCTGTATTAGATCACTGCTGCAACAATTAGTTGTGCTAGATACAAAGTTTAACTGCTTGTTGAAGTAGAATAGTGGAAGCAATGGGGGTATCAAGCAAATGGAAAACAGACATAAGCAGATTACAATGTTATTCAGGCTTACTGGCTAGAATATTAGCAAAAAAGAGTAAGAAGTTTGCTGCCTGGGTACAGATAATGCCTTACAAAGGTGGAAGGCTGGCTCAGTGGATAGCTTCATCAGATTTAAAAATAACACCAGTAGTAACACCCTGCTTCTTTAATGGTAACATAGTATTTCTCTGTCATTAGAAATTACAAGCAACAGTGATGGTATATGAACTGTTCAAGAATGTCACTGCCATGGAATATTAGCTGAAGACGTCCCTTGGCTACAAAAAAGCTTTATGAAGGTAAAAAGTTAAATTAGCTTTACAGTCCAAAAAAGAAAACAAGCTTAAATGTAAGTGAAATCTGCTCATGCAGAACTTGAGCAAGTCATTACATGCAATTACCCTTAATCTTTGGCACTGCAATTAGGAGCTGTTTTGATGCCATATCTCCATTATCAATAAATCACCAGGCTGCTAACAGGAATAATTGTTTCCACATGCCAAAGCCTTCATCAATTTCTGTGCCATTTGTTGCCATCACAAACTGCTGATGTTTGTGTAGGTTATAACACACCCTGACTGCCAAACGCATTCCACCCAGGTAAACGTGTGTATGTCAAACAAATCTGTACGTGTGTTAGATCACAGACCAAAGGAGATGTTTCTGTTACTACACAGCAAGCATTAAACATCAGTGAAATCCAGTTTGCACTGATGTATTCATAAATATTTATTAAAGTAGCGGTTCTTGGAGACCATTTCTTATGGAACACCACGGGTAGCTTGCAAATTCACCTCTGAAATAATTAGTAAAACTGTATGTTTGGGGGTTTGTTTCCTTGTTGTTTTTCTTGTGGCAGAGTGCACAGGATCTTGATGACTGTGACAACTTATACAAAATCAGGATGAGATAGAGGGGTTGTGATAACCTTTGGCCAAGGGACTGGTGCCCTGCTGCTCCTGACAGGCAGCAGCACACTGGTTATACATCAAAATGTGCTGGGTTTTGGAAACGTATGTGGAGCGACTTAACTTTTTTCTTCCTGGTAGAAGATCACTTGAGAAATTGTGTAAAGTGCATCTGCTGACCAGTATTGTTTTTGTCAACAAAGACTGATTTTTAAAAAATGCTTCAGGTTTTTTAATTTCTACACGAGTGAAATAATTAATTGTGTGTCCTTCCTCCTTCTCCTGACTGTCTCCAGAGTGGTGCACGGTGGTTCTTTGATGCACTGACTGCCAACCATTGCCAAACAGCATCATCTTGCCAAAAACAACAACAAAAATAATTGCCCCCCTATATATTATGTCTCATTGTTCCCCTCTTTGCTCTCTCTTGATTCCATTGGTATTTTCCTTCTATCTCCTTTGCTGTACCTGCCATGGGACCCCAAGGTAGCATTTTTGTGTATTGAACTGTGAAATATTTAGATGTTTGTTCCAGTTGATCCTTCGGCTCAGTTGTGTATTATTAGAGCAAAGTCCATGTGTAGCAATTCAGAACAAGTTTAGACACCATCAGTTACTTCACTATCTAATTCTAGGCTTAAATGTTTGTGTTCAAGGTAAGAAAGTGTTCATCTGATCACAGCAAATAAAAAGCAAAGATCACTTATTTTAAAAATACCTCTTTATTTTGGGCATGAATTTAAGTTTTTAAGATTTACAAGTCACCTGTTGCTGAAGTAAAGTCTGGAAAAGAAAGTATAAAAGCCAGAAGGTGTTAAACAAATATACTTTCCCAATAATAAATGGATTCTGTCACCTGAATTGAAATATACTACCTGAAACTAGTTCCCTGATTACTTTTAACAGTTTATGAAAGGTTTTGAGTGGTTATTTGGATTTCTTTTTTCCCCCTGCAGCTGTGAATTAGATGGAAAAATACTGCAGCTGAACATAACATTGTTTTTGTCACTAGAAAATTCACTGCTGGCATTGAATTCAGCCTGGAAAAGTAAAGAGGTCATGACACAACATCTGTTTTGTGGAGAGCATAGTTATTACCACCAGTAATACTGCAAACACTGGAGTGGAAAAAATAACTCCAGGGCAGAGATGCTGTAATGATGCCTTTTTGACCATTGTTTTATGGACTATGTTATCTGGATTTCCTCTTAAATGCATGTTTGGAAGGTAAGTTTGAACAAAACACTCATACTGCTCAAACATAAGGTGGAGCTGTTTCTTTGTGATAGAATTTCCACCTCAGCATCTCCCCATCTTCCTTGTTTGTTTTTTTGGTTTCTGGTTTTTTTTTGTCCTTACCACATTTTCCGTGTTGCCAGTGATTTTACAGGCAATATGCTGGAGGCATGTGACTAAGGTTTGTTAAACTCCTGTAATGATTTACATTTGCTCTTGGATTTCATTTTTAGCTAATACAATCCATATGAGATGTTAGGGGATCTCACCCTGCATTTAGCTTTGATTAATCCTCCCCACCCTATTGCTAATCTGAACTAACTTTAGATCCCATGCCTTGCTCCCTTGGGCTGGTTGTAACTGGGAAAGCTTCTTACCTCTTCCTTGAGTTGATGGCCTTTGTGTGTCAGTGACAAGGGAGTCTCTGGGGTTTTCAGTTTTTTGACTGTACCACGGTATAAATTTGTTCTTTTTTTGCTGATGCTTTCTACAGACAAATCATTCCAATAATTAGGAAAAGCTTCTGTAGAATTGTTGTGTTTAAAGCATTGACACCATTGGGCACCTGCTTTACCTGTTGGGATTCTGAGCAGCTTTTTGTGTCTTCTAAAGCCAGACAAAGCTAATTCCAGCCTACAGTAGAACTGGTCCTGCAAAACGGGAAACGTTAGTGAGTACTTGGAGCTGCAAGGGATTTTCTTATTTCTGTCAGCCTTAATATGTCTGTCAGAGTTCCAGTGGAATCTGGACAGCATTCTTAGTCATGTGATGTGGTTTTAGGTAGTCCTGCAAAGAACAGGGAGTTCGACTTGGTGACCTTCATTGGTCTCCTCTAGCTTGAGATATCCTGTGATTTCCGAATAACACCAATGCTACAGTGACAGTAAGAGGAATTCTTCCTGCTCTTGTGCCTGGGAGGGGGGTGGCCCATTTTACATAGAAATAAACTTAGGAAAATACTAAACATAGGAATAAACCAAGGAAAATTGTGATTTGCCATGGGCTCCTGGTAGGTTGGATCACTGACAGGCCAGTGTGGGGATCCAGGCAGCTGGTTGCTTTTTCATTCTTCCTGATGACACAACTTTTTGTACTTGTGAGAGCTGCTCAAAGCACCACCACCTGCGAGGGTTTTCTAGCAGAAATGTTAATTCCCCAGAAGTAAAGCAATTGAACAAATATTTTTCCTGGAGTGGCAGTTATTCTCTGCCTATCCTGGTCTTCTATGTTATTTCCAGGTACTCCAGACTTCCTGAAGAAGCCAGCCATGTACATTCTTATTTTTTTCTTGGCTTCTTTAGAGCTGTGGTTCTTTGGGTAAACAGGATAAAAGTTATTTTGCCACAGCAATTTGGAGACTGTCACGCCTGCTGCAGAGTCAGAGTAAAATTCACCTCTTAATATGACTAGTAACTTAGATTTTAATAAAAAAAAATATTTATCTGTAGCCCTGGTGCACTGGAGGAATTATGAAAAGCTATTAAGGGTATTTTCCTGTGGATAGTTTGATGTTTTATAAATTTAAAAATATTGTAAATACTAAGAAGTCACAGATGAAATGTAACAGGTTTACTGATCAGCTCTAAGCATTATCAGCTTCCCACAAACCACAGCTTCTGACAGTCTGCAGGGAGTCATGATTCCCTGGATTGTGATTAGAATCTTCAAGCTGTCTACCAAAAATGAATCCACATTAAAAATGTTTTTGAGAAGAGCTGTGTAAAGCAACCTTCCCTTTGAAAATCTGTATGGGAGA